>NW_025782306.1:0-37416 GCF_021130785.1 Homalodisca vitripennis | reverse complement strand
CACAAATATATTTTTATAAAACTTATATTGTCATATCTTTGTTGACTCTTTGGTAACTCAAAATTTATAGGAATATCATCCGTGAAAACCAGTATAAAGTAGAATTTTTTAACTGATAGAACCTGCATCTATAACACATCATCATCACAACAAAACATCTATAGACTTAATTATATGCTTTTAAACCCTACAGAAATGACTAATTATATTGTCACTATGAACATTCATAGTAGTCGCTGGATATGAAGTCATACTTTTAGTTTGGACTATAAAAGAATACGGTAATATAAAATTCGTATACACGTCTATAATAACAATAGCAATTCAAAGATGGGTAAGCTTATATCCTAGAGAACCTCACACATTTTATATTTAAACTTTACTATATAAAAGAGAAACCCAAGAATTCATTGATAGCTTTTTTTTAATGAAAATCCTAGTAATGGTTAGATTCTACAGCTGTTATTTAATTACACTACATTCTTACTTTTGCCAAGAAACAAAAACTGTATCGGGACATGAGCTCACTACGAAGTTTGTCACAACGAAAATTGGAAGAAGAAAGAGGGATACACTGCCAGGCCTTTATATATAATGGTTATAACAAAGGCAAAACATTCCGCTCTTCTGCACCAACATCTTCTATATCGAGGCAACATAAATACGGGTTTTGTTAGCTTAAACTTTGTCATGAGACTTTTGTTGTTGTAACAGTGGCACCCCTTCAAAGTATAAAAGTACACATTATTATGAAACGGACAAGTTTACTATTATAGCTTCTGGAGTTTATCACTTCCATCCAAGTTCTGCATATAAAATATAAATAATATTATAAACTTGAATCTAATTTTGAAAGTAACTTTTGTTACATCTGTTTATTTTGACTAAAATTTATACCATATAAAAAGGATTATTACAATTGTGTACTTTTTATACACGTATTAAATAGAAAGAAAGATAAAATCTAAATAACCTTTCTTGATTATTGGGAATGGTACAATTCAAATGTGTCTACCATCTTTAAAAATGTAGTTGATTCCATCGAATATGAACACGGTTGAATTTTAAGTGTCACGGTAGGAACTAATTAGTGAACGCATAGGGGGGTTATTTTATTATCCGCTGTCAATCTGTCCTGGATGAACGAAAAAACTTACTTAGAGAACTTTAAATTTTACCATGAGGATTTCATGTGTATGCAGGCTACACACAATATTCCACATAAACTTTTTGCTTGATATTTTTATTTCTAATTCAACTCCAGAATTATTTCTACTAACTGTAATATTACCCATTTCCGGAGTGCCAATTGAAACCCAATAGAATAGCGTAGGCAGCACAATTTCTACTTTTGTCTGCCGAACTGATGCTACAACATTTATATTCTATATGATTGAGTTTGCTTTTAAATAAAGTTTTAAACTCTCTGAGAATCACAAGACAATAATGAAGGACTTATACTTTAGAAGTATTGACATGTACTACTCACAGCGAAAAATCTGTGTACAAAACACGTGCCATGGCCGCAACTCCTATACCTTTTTTACTTCGGTAACGAATCAATTTCACAATTATGTTGTTAAATCTGAAAAGCTGCCATGATATAATACCGATAATAAAATATCAAGCACTCGTTTATATGTAATATTTTGATTTAAAAATGAACTAAGATATAACAATAGTTTTTTTCCAAAATTTGTAACGATAGTCCAAGGCTTACCAAAACCAAACACCCCCCTCCAATGTTATACAAATGATCATAGAAAAAAATCTCCAATTAAAAAGTTATTTACAATTAATTCTGTGGATATTTAAACCCCATGTCGATATTGCTTCGTTAATTGTTAACTATAATATTCTAAGTGAAAGTAGTGCTTACTAATGTAAATCCTTTCAATCATCCTTAAGGTTTTTATAAAAATTAATAAGAATAAAAATTGACTTTGGATTTTTGTTACTTTTTATAAAAAGGTGTTGGAAATAGAAATGTGTTTGTTAAAATGCCCAAAGAACTCATCATAAGAAGAGGTTAATTCCTCCAGGCCTCCAGGACTTCTGGACCCACTCAAACCTGACTCGTTTTATTTGGAAGCAACCAGACATTCTTTAGTTAAAGATATTCCTAGTATTGTAGGGGGTATTACTATAAGAGCTACCCATCTTCAGAAGTAATAGTAATCGGTGTCCAGAACACTGTTCGCTTATGGAAATTCTAAGCTTCTGAAAGTCATGAGGACTTTTGCATTAGCATATATTCTTGATCAGTTCCCCATGAGAACCTTCTTTTCTCTGACAGTTTCATCTTCTAGATGTCTGCTTAAAAAAACCAGCAGCTTGCATCTAAAAAAAGCTTCCAGCTAACTTTAAAAAGGATAATTAACATTTTGATAACTTACCAATTTCTGGAACCTTCAAAACTGTCTTTGACTAGTTAGTACAGAATAAACAATTAACTCTTCCCTTCAAAAGTCTATTAAATAAGTTCAACTATAACAGAGTTAGTAGAACTGAATTCGCTTTAAATCTTACGCTCATTTTAACCTGGAATTTATACATTTAATTCTTCCATTGAACTTACATATGTATAGCAACATTTTAATCTCAAGCCCTTGAGTTAATACTCTGTAGTGTCTTATTAGACGTTCCATGTAGTATTTAGGTTTATAGGGCATTTATTTAGGACAGTACATTAATTTTTTTTAATTCGTCAAAATACATAAAATAATCTAAGAAATATAATTTAGTATTTTACTTTATGAATAAAATATTATTTGGTGTTCTGATGTTTCCTTATTCCTTATGTCTAGATGTTAATCTTTAAGATTTTAATTCTATACAGTAAAAAAGTTTTTATTCTAGAACGTCCAACAATTTGTATAGTAAAGGTAGTAAAGATGTTTCCATCTCGTTTGGCTCGAAAAAAATCAGAAATAAACCAAGCTTTAAATTGCGCCATTTATATACTATTTTGTTTTAAAATTTATGCTATATTTTTTAAATACTCTTTAGCAAAAATCACTAAAATAAACAGATGTATATGGAAGTTTAAACTAAAACATAATTGTGGAGTTCATTGCCTTGTGTAATTGTTCTTCGTCTTTTTCCTGATGAATATTATTTATCCCTTTTCCTTGTTTTTTTATTTCATTAATGTCCATTCTCCCATCTGCTGAATCATACTCTTCCGCATGGACTTAAAAAGTTTATAATCACCATTATCGGCTAAGTGCATATGCACTAATTTTTAAAATAAAGACGACAGGAGAAATTCGGTAACCAGTCTAAAACCATGTTTTGCAATACAACACATTTAATATTACAAATCAACATGCTAATACTTTTAGCGAAGAGGTAAATTCATTTAAAATTAACTGCTTATAACAGGTGTGGAAAATACGGAACAGATAGTTCAGAAGTTACTTGAAGATTAAACGAAACGTTTAATTGTTTCAGAAACAAAGTGAACTCGGCATTGAAGTTAAATTGTTTATCGTCGTGATAATAGTTTAGTATTTTCTTCCATGAGCGCTTTGCTGCCTGGATAAATAATATTGTTTACAGTTTCTGTAAACACAAAGCTGATTTACTTCAGAACACTACTCGGTGTTGTAATAGCTCTTTCATCCCTCGTTCCTAGCCGCAATACTAGAAGTTAATATATTTAAAAATATATGAATTTACGTATTTTTCCACATCAATAATGAGATTAGTTATCTGTCGTGATGTTATTATTCTCATCAGAAATCAGAAATCCGCGGGCCGCGTTTATTTATCAATACTTAGATTGTTCGCAGAAATGTGTTATTAGAAACATTAAGAGTAACAACTGTGGTGTAAATTCACCAGAAGCTTGCTTATTTTATCTATTGTTCATGACTTTAAAAAGTAAAGGTCAATGCATGTCAATGTAAGGCTAGTGGGTAAAGGTCTCCTAAATTCTAGACACCCTCTCATTTATTGTCACCAATCCCATAAATTATAAACTTTATTCCCTTATTTAAAATATAATATTTATAAAATTGTTCGCAAATTGATTAATTTTACTCCTAATAATAGTGTGAGGTAAGGTAATCTAGTTTTTATATGCAGGGTGTCCCCCACACCACACGTTTACTATTTATATACGAAGAATGGTTATATATGAACGACCATAATGAATTTGATATCCCGCTAAATAAGCTATTGGCTACACCGGTTGGGAATTAGTGTTAATTAATTGGTTGTTAAATTACACGAGATTTCCTGAAAAATAGAGGGTCCCATCGGGTTCGATTCTCCGGAATTTTTCCATATCTAAGGAAGGTTCGATGCTATACTCTTTAAAATAAAGGTATTAGCAAACCTAAGTTAACCTTTGATTTTCCATTAAAGAACTATTTCAAAATAGCAATCCAACTAACTGTTTTTCCTATTCTTCATAACACATATACCCAAGGGTACATATACTTAAAAGCATTGCGTGAATTTAGAAACTAATCAAAAATAATTTCAACAATATCAACAAAACTATTCACTGTATATAATTTGATTAGACTAATTTATTATTAGCCGTAATTTTTAATTATATTCGATAAAGATGTTGCTAAGGCAATACAGGACGTATACACGGATTAAGCGTGTCATAACGCCTTAGTTTCCTTACGGAATGAAAATGTAAATTAACTGATAACAAAACAATTTATTAACTGCCTTTTTCAATATTAATTGAGAAATGAGAAGCAAATATTATCATATATTTTCACTTACAAGCTTTTAAATTAAATCCTGCGTATCAAATCTGGTGAATGAATTAAAAAAATCTAATTACTCAGCTCAGAGTATCCATTAGGTATGTTTATTGTAATCAGGTTAGCTCAACCATATTATAAGGCAGGATTTTTTAAAATTAGGACTCAACGTATTCTTCTGTAAAAGGGTGATTTAAATACATTCATCCCCACAGCTCATCTACAGTCTGTTTAATTTTTGAGAAGGGGGGAATTTTTTCTGAATCACGGGATGCAACCTTCAAATTATAAAGCAAGGATACTATAAACAAACTAAAAACGTTGCCTGACCGACCTTACGACCAATTAAGGGAGTGCAGGTTCTGTACTTGGCCTAGAATCTGTCTGGTTATGAATCTCACAAATTTTGTTATGGCAAGAAATACAAAGAATAAGCTCCAAAACAAGAAATTGACATGAAAGACCGTAAACGGGCACATTAAGCGATAACGTCCTCCGTGACGGTATGATCCACATGAAGTTTAAATTGAGTAATGTGGCGTAAAATTGTAAATATATAACGATACTTTTACGAAGTTACTATATTATTAATAAAAATTTTAAAATATTTCACCATTGACGAATGAATAATGGTTAGTAGATATCTTATAATTATAACAATTAATTTTATCAATATATACCATAATTGATAATTAAAATAAAGATCTTGACTTTCGCATATTTTATTTTACGAGTATTATAAGATTCTATCTAGTATAAAGTGTAAATCATGGAACAACAAAAGTAAAAATATTTGTCAAACGATTAAAAAGATCTAAAACTAGTTTTAATAAATGTATATATTTTGATCGTCTTTAATTTTACCTGATCACCAGTTACAAAAACAAATAGTTTATTATCTCTGCCTATTGGGAATTTTAACATTTTTATGAACGAGTATTGCCTCAACAAGTTTAATTATTTACAGGGCTCTTACATGGCAACTCTAATAACGATTATTAAGTATACAAAAGAAGTAATATAAAAGAACTTGATGACTGTTCAATTGTTTATAGCTTATTCGTAAACAAGTTGAGTTTTGACGTAATTTGAAGTTTGAAAAGTGTACAGCGTGTGAAACTGGTTACTTCTGTTTTTATTGTTATTGTGTGAAATTATGTTGTTCGTGGATTATGCCAAAAACATATTGAATTATAGATTAAAAGTATCGTTAAACGGTATATTAAAATCTTTATAATTTGTATTTATCTTATAACTCCGTGTAGAGTGGGTATGGGATGTAACTTTTTAAATTAGGATTTCCATGCACTGTTTCAAGATGACGATTTGCTCATTCTTCGATTGAAAAATTCCACCGTTTAAATAAATTAACACAACATCAAAGATTAACCTTTAAGAACTACTCTGTGTAACGTATATTATTTTTATAGATGTGGAGTGATTCTTAAACTCTAACCTTCTTTTGTATTCGATAAACGCTTTGTTGATGTGACTTAACATTGAAATGTTTAATATTCACAACTGGTTTTAATCAATTCATTGACAAAAACTGAAATAAAACTATGTGGTGTAATGTAGTGCTATATAAGTTAATTAAATTAACAAGTATATATGTATAATTAAAAGTATATATATAAAGCAACATGATTATTATATATATAAAGGCAAAAAAACACACACACACACACATATATTATATATATTAATATATATATTTATATATATTTTGTTTTTTTACCCTTGTAATTACCATAATCCAGTGAACAAGAAAACAATAAAAACGAAATGTTGGCCCGTTATGACACTTTTGTTTAACAGATTACAATAAGTAAATATTCATATGTGAATCGGTCTTGGCCCATAATAATATGTACATCTGTGCGACAAATCTTGGTCCTGGAATCCTGGGTAGGTCTACATATTGTTGTGACCTGCAGGAGCATATGTGGAATACGTGGACGCTCTGTAGGGTCATTCAATGTTTCCGGTTCCCAATTCCTACGGTTTTATTTTGGTTATAAGCACTGAATGTATAAGTGAAAAGTAGTAAATCAAAAACTTTACATTACTTAAATGTGTATATTTAACTACTATGCCAATTATTTTACTGAAATTAATACACTACAACTATGTACTAACCAAACTGGTTTATATATTTGGTTTCTCAGGCAAACTATACAATTCTGTTATACACAACTAAATGAGTTTTGATGTCTCCAAGAATACCCCATTTAAAAAGGACAGAGGATTAAGGTGATAAAACAGGATAATAAATTTTAAAAAAACCCTTGTTGAAGAAAAACCATGTTATAAGGTGGGAGAGACGACTAAACCGAGATCCCGGTGACATCAGCCGCCTCGTGATCCCATCACACCCGCTGTAAATGTTTTCTTAGCAACGAGTTTTATCCTTTTTTTTATGTTTTTAAACCTATATAAATCGTATAGAAATCAATAAATCTATAGTATTTTGTTATTACAAAATGTAAATGCTAAAATTTATATAAAAACATCATTGTGCAGTCGTATAAGTCAGTCGATTCTTATTTCCATAAGTATGTTCGGTCACGTTAAATGTGCTTTTATACCGGTTATCTTAGTGAGTACTATTAATTCATAAAATTATATTTGTTGTCTAGGTAGATTAATGTTTAATATAATATTTACTATATATGTAGCCTATTCATTGAGCGTATTTTTATTAGAATACGTAACATCTATAGTCTAAATATATTGTTTTAGATCTTAGCAATGAAACTCACTTCATCAATTATTCAATAAACACTAATAATTAACATATATTCATATCAAAACATAAAGATTGTTTTATAAAGATTTTTTATTGTGTATTCATTTTTTTGGAATGTGTCGTTGGATGTATGATGTATAATTATGCTGATATACGAGCGTAATTTCCAGCCAAATTTAGGTCATGTATTTTGCTATAAAACCCATAAGAAACGCCCGTGACAAACTCAGATAAAAAATTATTGTCTAGAGAGTCAATTAATTAAGAGAAATTTGTTTTGTTGATAGCAAACAGCTGGTTGTGATAATGAACTTGTGGTTGCCGGGCAACGCCACAGCTGTCGTGACCGCGCCGTGCCGCCGCCACCTGGACTAGCGTGGTGACTACTACTATTACAGTAGCAATCTTAATACTACATTTACTACCTGAACATAACCGTGCCCCAATGTCATTTTGCTAAAACTACCTGTCGGATCTGAATAATATTTGCATTTTTATTAACACAATAGTAAGGCACTATATAGTTAAGCTGCAGATAAAATATAACTCATTATATTACCCTAAATTGAATACGACAACTATACGCAAACCACACTATCGATAACAATACCTGAGTGATTTTAAGCAGAGATACCATAAAACATTCTAAGATATCTGTTTCTAAAATACTTATGTATTTTGCTGGAGATAATATGTGATACAAATGAACCAGCTGAATGTCACATTTTAAACAAATGAAACTTCCAAATCGTACACAGAATACAATCGACGACATCGAAAGAGGGCGAATAAAAAGAATATATTATGGGGTTTCGTGATACGTCCAAACATAAGCAGTTTATGTTGTGGTAAATATAAAAAAGTGAACGGATAATTAAACTACAACGTTTTTAATGTTTTTAAGAATGATTTTTTATGACTACCATAAATACATTTACTGTATAAGGCAAACGAAGCACTATTGTCTTAATTTATATTATAGTTTAATGGTTCAAATGTCTAGTCGCACGGTTATCTGAGACTGCGACTTCTTTTCAACTTGACAGAAGCTTCCACGCGACCATAAAGTAAAAGGTTTAATTTTGTAGCACGAGGTACCTGGGAATTTTAATACCACTAGGAATGAGGAATAGTGTGGAGGAAATCTGTTTTTTAAGCTCAGCTTTATTCGTGTTTTTGTGGAAAAACGTTTCTTCTTGAGTGATGAATGTTGTAAAATTGTTAAAATATTAATTAAACTTCTACATTTTATATTTATAACACTGTATTAAACTCTTTAGTAAAGCAATGAAGCTTAAGCTTTTGCAATTGTTAGTTATTGAAGTTATTTGAAGCCTTATGTCCTAATGCCGATAAACCAAGAATATTTAGTTATTGAATGAAAGTACGTGAAAACTTAACACCACAATATTATGACGACGTTAACTTCATATGGAGTTCACATAGTTTATTTGCAGAAGACTAAGTAATCCAACCGTCCTGCACACTCTGGATACATAAAAAATCATTGAAAAATAATGAATACTTAACTGTTTACTATCCAATACCATTTATTGCCACGGTATTTAATTTTACGGTTCGGTTACTTTTATGGAACATTTACTGGCACTCATTGTTTCTCTGCATACTCCGTACATATTACATAAAACAAAGCCAATCATGAAATTGTGGAAACTTTGAGGATAATATTGTATTTCTTGTAAATAAGTAATGTATTGTTTGTCATTAACGTATATCATATATAATTAGTTTGTGTGTGAAAAAATCAGATTTACAAGTATAATAAAAATGTATATTTTTTACGTCAATTTCTAAAATTCCATAATCACATAATTTTTAAGTTCTTTTATACTAATTTTATTCATGTTAAGCAATTATTTTTATGATAAATTACTTTTAGTCCTGCATGGATAATAAAATAACTGACATTATTTATATATATTCCTGTACACACGTATTACATGAAAGTGTATATATATAAACTATTAAAAAAGGTTGAATTTTTATTGACTGATTCTAAAATGTACCAATAAAGAAAATTCTAGCTCTTTTTTATAGGAAATGAACTTAATCGAACTGCAGTAAACATAAGATATAAAAAATTAGCACACAAAATGTTAATAGAATTTGTTCATGAAAATGCCTAAAATAACAAAACATTAAAAAAGAATTTTTAAGTTTGCCATCATTAGATTTTCCAAAACCGAGTTTTAAAACTTTAAACGAGCAATCAATACTCGAATCAATTTCAAAATCTGTAACTTAGATATAACTTGTATTAAAATTTAAACTGTTAGGTTTTTAAGACTGTTATTTTTTTAAATTGTTATCATTAGGAACATGTGTTGTGGGTATGTGTAAGGAACTATATAATAAATTATTTTGTAATTAATAATTAACACATTTGAATCTTACCTAGTTCTGTAAAATAAAAATAATATTTTAATAAATAAATAGTTTTTTTGTACATTATACACACTTAAATATTTATCGGGTGTTTTACAGTTATTTTACACGAAGGAAAACTTTTATATGTTTTAACAATGGGCACTACCCAATTATTTTATTATATTCTCTTTGTACAATTAAAATGTAACAATAAATATTTCACCCTTATAACGTACAAAACTGTTATGTTATATTTAAAAAACAAAATATTTAATTGAATTATATTTCTAAGTTACGAAAGAACATATTGTGTCAGCTACACCAACCATTGTAGAATATTTGGAGCGTCCTGATACTTGAAATATCGCGGTACTTGATAAGGCGGGAAAGCTGATTAAAAGTTCAACCGGTAATTAAATTAATAGTTATTTTTATGGTTTCAGCATGCCCAAATTGCGACGTATACGTTTTCCATGACTTTCCGAAATTAAATTGTATAAGAAGCCTGGTTTAAATTTACCTGCGGAAGACAATTCAATGTTTGAAAACTGAAAACCCGTCGACAGTCGTATTATTGCACTATCAAAATTAAGTGTATTAACATGGTCGTTAGTTACAATTCCGCCACATTATGCAGACGACGACTTTATTGTGCTGACCTGTGGCCTCGTTGCAAGATATAGGGCCCTTAAGCAAGATATAGGGGTAAAAGTTAAAAAATAATTAATAATTTCTGTTTAGTTTATATTAAGTATAAATTATTTTTGGTTAAACTGTGCGGGTGGTTTTGGAATACCTAGAAAAATTAGTTTTGTAAACTTTATAGCCAAATAAATCTATAAATAAAAGCCAAATCGCTTAAATACTTAAAGCTAATCACTCACGTATTACTATTTCTCCAAATTCTTGATATTCCAAAAAGTTTAAAATATCATGACTTAATGAGAATCTTTATAAATTGATATGAGGTTGTAACCCTACAATATATAGGGTTTTAATAACTTCCCGATGTCGTATTAGGATGAAAGTTTACACACGTGTATATAATGCTTTCAACAGAAAAAGTGAGGATTTATCGTGAACAACTCATAGGAGGGTGAAATAGGGTCGAAACTCCTAGGAAAACTTTATTTTGGTTTTTCCAACGTGTTGGTGGTCTAGAATTATGAAATGTTTTAATGCGCGCGTTCTTATCATCTCAAAATGAAATGTAAAGATTTTAATGACCTTCGGCCACCTGTAAGAGGTGAAATAGGTTTGGCCCTATAAGAAAAAGTTTATTTTTCTTTTACAACTTTTCCCTGTTCTGCAAATTGAAATTGACAGATTAAGTTATTATGGGCTCATCTGACTTCCAGCACCCGATATAACGGAAGTAGACCTTTCCGGAAAACGAAATTTGTTCATTTTATGTATAGCAATGGACATTAAAAATAATGCATAATTTACAAATGTCCAGATCATTATATGACTCCATCGTATTACATCAAGAGTGCTTTAATGTAAGCAAAAAAAGTACTTATTTACTTTAGCCAAAAATATATAAAATGTTCCTAAAGTTGTTCGAAATTTCATCGGTACTCCCACGAAAAACTATTCCCCTCAGGGTTGAGACCATGATAGGCTGTTGTTAGCCCTGGACATGTAAGAGAGCTGTTCCTTGTTCGCTTTGACTAGAGAGGCTGGAACGGAGCTGACGGTCCCATCTTCAAAGTTTACATGAACTCAGAAGTCAATGGGAAGTTTCTCAGATTCTTAAACTAATTGAACTATAACTACTTTTATTACACACTAGTTTATAACCTTTCCTATGATTAGACTCTCTGGTACTAGTGTTAGCACATCTGAACAGAATGGGATTTTCTGATGACCAAAATATGTCCTATATAGATTTCAAGTACTAAGAAGAGAGATAATTAATTAAATAAAAGTCAGGTCACATACTCTAAGTTAGTTTTAGTGATTTATGTGAAATTAAAGTGGAATAAAAAACTATAAAATATTGTACGATACACGTTATTGCTTACATCGCATTCTATATTATTCAATTTATTATCAAACAAATAATGTAATTTAGAATAAGAAGTAATAAAAATTATATAGATTGATGAGCACTTACCACTTAATTAGATTGAGAGGAAATTAAAGCAGGAAACAATCACTCGACTAATCTGCGGAACACAGCTGGGGAACTCAGTTAAGGCCACAGACACAGCTGGGGAGATTATATTACTTCTCTAGAGATTTTCACATCTTACCACGAACTACAGACCTTTATTTACCATTAATTGTTTGGAGTGTATGTGCACCTCTTAATTGTAGTTTTAATGAACAAAATTTCCTATTATATGAATAGATTACTAAATGGAATAAAGATATCACTTATGACCTTATTCAATAATATTACTTAATCGCATAACTCATAAATATATAATTTCATTAAATAATTAATAAAAAACTTTAAATAATAAATTGAAACCAAACGAAATATTTTTAGTCAGATACTTTGTAGGAACTCATGTACAAGACAAGCTATATAATCCAGTAACCACCCAATATTATGGTAGTATTAAATATCATTGTGCCTTCCGTATGAAAAGTGATGAAGCCGTATTGAATATAAAACCGTAAAGAAGGTTGTGTTTATTACGACCCAGTGTTTATATACCACTTATGGATGTTTCTGGAGTTGCTCCGATAAAAAATTTCCAAATCATTTTTCCGGATAGTTATTTTCCGAAAAAATAGCCTTTTAGAGCTGTGGTTTATATACATGTAATTTTTTTATCGGGAGAGAGGGCAAAATAAGCTTTGGAAACATAAAAAGTACTACGACCTAAGTAAATGAAAAAACAAACGTAAATATATACTTTCAAAGCTTATTTTCTTGATCATGGGAAGAAGGCAAACAACACTCGCATCGGAAATATAATTGACTCGAACCAGATGTGCTCATAGAGGTGCAAAACTTGTGAAAGTGCGTGTGAAGACTCTGGTAACTGCTAGTAGTTTATATATTGCATTGTTTCAAAAATAAAAATACTTAGAAAATAAAATCTAATTATATTAAATTTTACAAACTACACAAGTTATTTTTTATTTTTGATCCTACACAAAAAAATGTATAAATCTAATGTACCGATTAATATTTTAAAACTAAACATTTAATAAATAATAATATAATAAATTTTCCTCTACCGGCATTTACTACTTTAAAATATTAATAATAGAATTACTTAAAGAAAATTATTTTCAACTGGTAAAAAACAAATGAGATTTAACAATAATATAGGTAATAAAATGTAATCTTTATTAATTCCATTTTTATCATTTCACAAGCAAACACATATTAATACTCATATATTGTCCTATAGTAACACACATAAAACAGCGAATATATTTTGATGTAGTAACTGAAAGCTAAATAACACCCATACACATAAAGTCAAAATATTCTTGGGCAGGTCTAATATTCTGTATTTTGGAGAGCTCTCTTGAAACAACGTGATTTTCAATCTCAACATATATGTATATCTGCACAAGGCAACTTCCGATATCTTTGAGAAAGAACCAAATTCTAATATTTTTAATACCCAACTTAATTACATTTTTGAAAATTTAGTTTGTTACTTCAGTTTTTCTTGGCCATTGAACATAACCATAAATCTCATGAAGAGGAACTCAAACGTGTAATCGGTCCACTCCATCGAGTCAGGCATACGGCTGATGCTGTTTACGGGACCAAATGTTTGCCGCCGAAATCACGAGCTGAAGTATCGAAATAAGCACCCACGACTGACTGCGCAGTGCAATGGTGACTCTTCGGAATCTGCAATATGCGTGAAAGGAAACTGCTCTGCGATTCGTAGTGTCGACGAGCTATAGGAACTACTGCCGAGAATACGTGAACGACTGTTGGTGGAGGCCGCAAAGTATCAGGTCAGCAAAAGGTTTGAGGCCGTTGGCAATCGATTCAAGGGAATTAAAATCAGAAATGAAATAAAGAAACGTAAAAAATCTGTTCAAATCAAGAAAAGGAAAAATAGGATGAAAAAGAGAAAGTCAGATTCACAAACTAACTGCTTTACTCAAGTCTCCACGAGAACGGCTCCTATGGAGGATACAAAAAGTAAAGAGACCCTCTGCTACCATGTCATCCGGATAGAAAGCGATAGCCACGGCCGTCACCTGGCGGGGATCTTTGGAAGCCTTGGTGCAACCATCAACTTAAGTCTTGAAGTGTTGCAAACCAGGAGCTGACCTGCTAACGGTTGGATCCGGCGGTACATTATCGTCGGGATCCTGTGTTATATTCATCACCGGCACCAACGATGTGGCGGAGGGAGGGTGATAAAGTCATCTACAAGCATCTTGAAGGGACGCTTAGTGAACCTTTTGGGGTCTTCCTCTAGGATTATTGTTGCTACCCTTCCGCACCGCCATTACTTGCCATCATGCCATTCGAGCAACCAGAGCATTCTCCTTGTAAATGCATTATATCGAGGAGCTATGCGAGGAGACATTCCCGTGTTGATTTTTTTCGATTTCGCTGGCATCTAAGGACTTCCATTTTACAAAGCATGTGATGCATCTTACGTTTTCGTGGGAAGAAAGTCCTTGAGCGTCTCCTGCTGTAGAATTTCCTTCGATCTAGGAGGAAATAGATCGACTCAAGCGCCACGTTCGCTGCCGCCAGAACTGGACATGCTGGGCCCAAGACCAGCTAACCTGCCGACTCCTCCATCGCAAGCTTCCAACCTCCAAAATCCATCACGACAACGCCAGACCAACTCTCTTATGACGTGGATAGAATCATTCAGCATCTTCCATCGAAAAGGTCCAATGATACTAATTTAATGTCAATGTGGCTCATCAAGCACTTCTCCAAGCATATTGTGAGACCTTTGACTGTATTAGTTAATCTGTCATTTCGCACAGGAGTTTTCCTCTCACTCCTAAAAATCTCAAAAGTAATCCAAATTTTCAAAAACAGATGACCCCACGCTCATCAATAGTTATCGGCCTGTCTTGATTTTGCGTGTAATAAGCAAAATATTCGAAAATCTTTTTTAATACGAATGCTTTAGTTTCTTAAAAAATAAATCAGCTCTCAAACGAACAATCAGAAAGGGCACATTAACGATGATACGCCAGTTGTAAGTCTTGTTGAGATGATTGTAGATGAGTTAAAAAGTCGAAATCAGACATTAAGTGTGTTTCTCGATTTATATAAAGCATTGGATTGCGTTTGACGATCTTATGCTGCTTAAAAATTGGGATCCCATGGCATCCAAGGCGTGCCTTTCTTGTGGCGTAGTTCATTTTTAAGTCACAGATTTTAAGTTGTCCAAATTTCAAACCACGTTTTCTAATTAAATGAAAATTATTAATGGAGTCCCTCAAGGATCAATTCTCAGCCCTATACTCTTCCCGCTCTATGTCAATTGACAGAATTCCTCACTACCACACGGAAGAATAGTGTAGTATGCGGATGGTACGACTTTAATGAAACCAAAAAAAAATCAGTTTTATAACAAAAACCTTCGTTACAATAAACAGTTGAGTCCAGCATTTCCACAGCCTAAATCTAAAAACAAATTCTTAAAAATCCAATGTTCTAAATCTTTCTTTGGCCCTCGACGGACTGCGAATATGGCTCGGCCATACTGTTGCATGAGGCCATATTTTATGAGGACTGTTCCTCAAAAATTCCTTGGAATTTACCTTGATCAAGGTTTTACATGGAATGTTCATATCGATTACGTTTGCTCCTTGTTGAGGTCTCTAGCTAAATACTGCCCTATTCAGGTTATGATGACGGCTTATTATGGCTTGATCTCACCTATGGACTAGTGCTGTGGGGTGCATGTGGTAAGTAACCAATTTTTAAGAGCGTTTCAAGCTTCAAAAGCGATACGCATCATTGCAAAATTAAAATTAAGGGAGTTGTGCAGGTCAGTTTTTCAAAAGATTGCAACTGTTGACTCTGCCAAAATTGGCGATGAATGCAGCAGAGTGAGTGTTAAAATGTATGTGTAAATGAGAGTTTGATGTAGTATGTGTGTAAAATTATTAGATACTTGACGTTTGCTATAAAAATATACATCTTGTCCCAGCAATAAATATTTGACCATTGACTATTGACTATTACTCGTTTGTGATAACTATGGACGGATCAAAATACTCCTTTTTTAAGGAGGGTTCGATCACCCTTATTCATAACAAATATACCTGCATTACTAACACGTTCATTTGAGACAAAACATATGTTTTGTGAAGCCGTTTAAAAACAGTACACAATTCATGATAAAAAAGGCACTTTATTGAAAATTCTATACACTCATTACATGAGGGGCTGGGTGCCTAGAGTAGTAGTGATGTTAGAAGCATAAACGCATTCTCTTTTCGGCTGTTTGTACTAGAATTACACTATCTTAGTGGCTAGTTATGTAGCACAAGCTTCCAACTAGTAATTAGGATATAGGAAATATTATATAAATATAAAAATTTACAAAGTTTAGACAGATGAAATGAGACACTTTTATCAGTCTGCAGACTCTAAAGTAGACTGCAATGATGAGAAGTAGACCTCTTTTTACTGAAGTAGACGTTTTAGAAATACACTAGGATATTTTCAGTGTAAAAACAGGATCAGTTTTCATATGTGGGATATTCTGTCATTGTTTAAAGCTGTAGCAGCTGTCAGTCACTACCCGAGTGACGTGAAGGGGGGTCGGCCAGGCCTATCTAGCCCATGTTAAATTCCTCTACTTAAGGTACATTTTTCTCAAAAAGTATAAAAGATAGGTACATAATTTTTGTGTTACTAGAAACCTTGGATATTTTTGCATAGTTTGTATGGATAACTTCAAAAAATATATATATTTTGGATATTAAATTTTTTTTTTCCAAACTAATTTTTTTCCAGGAATTTTTTGTATAAAATATAATTTTTTTTAATTTATAGGATTTAAAAATAAGGAATTTGCTTCATACAAAATGTAAAGGAAGACCTAATAAACAAAATAAAAAAAAAATTGTTTCAGATATCTTCAACAGTTTTTTAGATAAATGTACCTTTGTGTTAAAAAACTAGATTTTCGGAAAAACGTGTTTAAAAGCAAAAAAATATATGATAATTAAAATTAGGCCTGCCTCTAGTGCATTCCTGCCCCATAAGTGGGGTTGTCTGGGTCCTCTAACTCTTCATATCTATCCTCTAGCCTTTTCTTTGCAATAGAAAAGTTGTTTTCTGCACCTTTTCTCTATTTTCTTGTTGCGCTTTTTCAGCTTTTATTGAATTCGGCGTAGATCTTGTTGTTTCATCTCTTGCACACATCTAGAGCCAGGATCAATACCAAACTTTTCCAACACTTGGCACTTCACTATGTTGCCCCTGTTAAAAGTTGCCACAAGCCTCATGCACACCTAGTTCCAAGGTACTTTTCATCACAAAAGTTGGTACTCTCGACCATATCACACTATTTAGCGATTCGCTAAGAATTCTGTGTTCCACCATGAAGGCATTTCCTAAGGAGTTCTTCATTAGACAAGTCTCTGAAAATGGGTTTTATTTCACCCATAACAGACACTGGTAGGTGAGTATGGGTCTTATGGTCATAAGGTTTCCCTTCAGCAATAGATTTCTGGTATTTACACCAAGATTCGCTACCTTTAGGGCACAGGCCATGTGATGGAGACTCATTAGAAGACAACAAATGGAAATAAGTTGCCCACACAGCATCTTTCATTTTCTTAAGACTATCAGTTATTCCTAATTATAGCCAGTCCATAGTAGTTTTGTATTTCATCAATAATAACATTCGTTCAGTCGCCCTCGGCCACCAATAGATTTACCATCCGATAATTCTTTTTTACCCATTTTGTCTTTGAGTTTCCTCAATCTAGTCCCCATCCTTTTTTCTAACATGAGCAACACATTCTAATTTTTTCTGGAATACATTCATCACCATAGGGCTTTTTCTTTCAATATAGTCGGAAAAGCTGCGCTAAATCGCCGTCCCCCAAATAATATTTATACCGCAGGTTTCTTGTATAGTCAGATGAATAAAACATGTCAACTACTCCGGCCACCTCCATCCCACCACTAACACCACGGTAATTTGCTTCACATTTATTCAAGTCATGGTTATCATCCAACCTTGTCTTACGTCTACAGAACTTACTGTAAACTCTAACATCAACCACTTTTCCAGTATTTTCTGCTATAGCAGTTCAACGCACCATTCAGCGAAGAGTGTCCGCGGCGCTGCCAAGTACCGTCAAAAATTGCTGTTACTTCCCTAACACCATCATTTTTCTGTACACATTCTTTAGCTGCTTCTTTCATTGAGTCTTCAGACACCTTTTTGGTAGCATCACATAGCAGTTTGTTGTACCTCTTAAAAGTTACGGGTCTAGGTAAGTTCATGACAGCACACCAAGTTCTCGCGGCTTGCTCGCCTTTCCCTATGGATCTAAAAGCATAGACCGTTCGAACATTTACTTCATACCTACCATTAGCCAATTGCTGACAAGTTCTTTGAGGAAACTTCATAGCCACAATTATTACACTTTATACATACTGTTAGTAGTAAGCCTAATCGGTTTTTACTGTGAATTGAAAGAGAGCCATTACATTGTACGCACACTGCGATGTCAGACAACAGTGATTCTAGGTTATGTAAATTTATAATGTCATTGCAGTTATCATTATCAGTTTCATACTTACTATAATAGTCTAAGTTACCTAGTTTCTTTTTTGAAGCACTAGGTTTACCTATAGTATCAACAATTTCAGGGCTATTTACAGGAGGGTTCAATTGATACCAAACTTGTGCTTGGGATAGGTTCATTGTTGGTTTCCAATGGACTAAAACTACCGGACACTTTTCTAATTTTTGATAGGGATCCATTGAAAGATACGTTTTCTCTTCTTAAAAACTTTTGTTGGAGCCCTAGGCATTTTATCTAAGACACAAAACACACCAAAACAAAATCACAATCACTACACTACACCACTTTCATAAGGTTAGAATAACATCAAACAATAACAAAATCCACACTAAATCAGCAGAAACTATTACCAGACAGCTGGGAGCAGTGCTGCCAATGAGCAAAACAAAATAAACTGGTCAGCCAGTAAGATTATCAGCATAACAGTACTATAACA
This sequence comes from Homalodisca vitripennis, assembly GCF_021130785.1. Taxonomy (NCBI): domain Eukaryota; kingdom Metazoa; phylum Arthropoda; class Insecta; order Hemiptera; family Cicadellidae; genus Homalodisca; species Homalodisca vitripennis. The sequence continues at coordinate 18,380 of NW_025782306.1, read as the reverse complement.
AATAAATGAACGCCTCATGCTCTCCTGGGACGAAAAAATGCGATGACATGCGTTTTGAAAAATATTCATAAACGTGTTTAATAACTGAACAGAAATTAAAAAAGTGAAGTATGTTCTTAAAGCTAACAAAATTTGGAATTAAAAAAATAAAAAAAAAATTTGAATTTTTTAACCCAATTTGGGGCCGACCCCCCTGTAGTATTGATGTGTCTCACAGATGATTTCACAATCACGCAGATCCAAACTGACTGATATCTTGTAAAATATTTTATCATCACGTTCTGTGCTCATAGCTTATATTATCATTACTACTAATTCATTGTTTAAACACTCCAGTGGGCGCGTGGTTTGCCGTCCCGTGAGTGAGCGCGGCGGAGGACAGGTGTCCTCCACTTTGTTATGTGACTTTACCCTATGAAATGTGTATTTAGCGATCATGTTTTTTTTTGTTTTGGGTTGAGAAGAAATATATGAATCACATTTTTCTATAAAAAAGTGTATTCTACAAAACAATATAAGTAGGAAATATACAATTATGGTAAATCAAACAAAAACGTGAATAAGTGTAGTAGGTTATGCTATAAACGTTACAAAAATGTCTATAAGTATATAAGTTTTATGTTTTTAGAAAAAAAATTAAAATTCAAGGTTGTTAATACTTTCTAGTTTTAAAATACAAATTTTTTTCATAGTATAAACAAAAAAAGGTTCATCTTAGTACAGCATAAAAAACGCAAACAGAAATGTTTGAAACTTTGGAAAAAATAGCTTATTCAATGCATCTTTCACAAACTTGTCTCATATGGTCAGCACACACCCACCCAAGACATTTGAACACACTTTTTCCTTGGTCTTATTCCTGGCTTGGTTGCAGAGGTAGCATCTTCCTTTCCCAGCGACTCCTCGGGCTGCTGGTTGAGGTGGAAGTTCTCTGTCCAGTTTCAGCAGGATCCTTCCTCTTGTTTTTATTTCCCGTGGTATCATCTCCAAACTGATGCGATGTTCAATTTGTGGTCTAATTAGGTTGAAGGCCATTTCTTTCACAAAATCACAACAGCTCACATGGTCAAGTTTTTTATTTGTTTTATATATTACAAGAGCATTCACTCCTCCTACATTCAGGATATGAAAGAAGAGTGTTAATGGCCATCTTCGTGAGTTCCTCGAAGTGTCGTATTGACGACACATTTTGTCTAGAATGTCCACGCCGTACTTTGTTTCGTTGTAGGATGTAATGATCATGGGTTTTTCGCTCATCACCTGTATTTGGATCGATTGCCATGTTTCCATGCATAGTTGATATTGCTAACACAGCCTTCTTCTTCATCTGCACGTATGATACTAATGTACAGTTTTTTTGAAAGCCAATTAAACTGCTTTTGACTTCTCTTGAGTTATCAGGTAAAAAGTTGGGGGAACTTCAGCTTTGTTCTTTCTCAGAGTAGCAATCATTGTTATTTTTTCTTCTTCCCATAGCTTTATTGCCAAGGGTACAGATGCGAATCAATTGTCCACAGGTAATATTTCTATTGGTTCCTGAAATAGGCTGCACCAATCTCAAAACTAAGTCAGATGTCTTGCTGCTTATTCTAAAAGGGCCTACTGGTTGCTTCCGTACATACACTTCAAGATTTTTTGGTATAGAAGTTTGTTGTAGAAACCATAGCAAAGATTTTTATCCCGTATTAGCAGGTTTACTAGGCATGTGAACCCGAAAGGTACAATTTCCTCTGAATCCAACTAGCTGTTCGTCAATGGTAAGGCAGTCAGTTGGTTTGTATGCATTCTTGCAATTGAACACGAACATCTCAAATACCTCACGAAAATGTTGTCAACAGATTTTCTTTCATCTCTGTTGTGGACGTTATCAAATCTCAGACAACGTAAAAGAAATCGAAACCTCTTGGCACTCATGGTTAGATAAACAGCCTCTACTCCCGTTTCTTGTGAATTATCCCACATTTCAAATACGTTTCTTCTGCCAGCCTTCAAAACCCCAGCAAGGTATATTATACCAATCAACGCACGAATTTCTTGGCAATCAGTGGGCCTAGCATCCCTTTCTCTGTCAAACTGAGGTTGAATTTTCATTATGTAAACGTTGGTGTACTCCAACAATTTTTTTTTCACTATTTCATCATCAATAAGACACTGTAAGGCAGCTTCTGGAGTTATAGCATTTTTCGCTGACCCTTGAGATCCTGGGCGATGAAAAACTGGTATAATGTTATACCTTGGTGTACGAGAAGTCTGAGCAACTTGAGGTTCTACGTACCATCTTGATGTCCGATCTCTTCCCAAATAAAACTCTGGGTTCACGAAAGATCCAGGAGGGACTGCTTCTTCAATCACTTCCATTTCCTCGGCTTCGTCGGAAACATCATCCGGGGTATCTTCTACATTGATTACATCATCTCTATTCTCTGTGTGGTATTCAACGTGGTCTTCTTCTTCTTCATCTTCGTCCTCTATACCTAGAACACTCTCGGTATCCTCAGTCTCATCTAGCCAACGGCGTAACTGTTCACGGTCACTTTCACTGGCCATTATTGTTTCAACAATACGAGATTAAAAATAAAATACCACACCAATATGCCAAAAAAATTTAACGTTACTGGGCGCGCGGAGGACAACTGTCCTCCACTACTGTACCGTGCAAATAAACACGTGGTCACAGCGACAACTAGCGAGCATAGACGCTGACAATGCACTGGCGGGTGGAGTGTGAGTGGGGGGAAAGGTATGTGGTCGCTCAAGGTCACGAGTGTTGCCAACCCTTGTAGTCACGCAAAACAAAATCACTGGAGGACACCTGTACTCCGCGCGCCCACTGGAGTGTTTAAAATACCAAAATAAGACCACATTTTTACCGAAATATGTTAACCCACCAAGGTTGGTTAACAGTTCAACATGTGAATGAAACAGCTCTCCACAACAAGCAGAAATATTTTAATTTTGTAATCAATGTTTTAAAGTTATGTAAACAAAAAACTTAGATGAGTGTTATGATCCGTCCGCGCAAGGATGAGAACAAATATTACATGAAAATAAATATTTAAGTTAATATCATTCGACATATAAATTCCATATATTAAAACCCCGCAAAATACTGCAAGGTTGGAGAGCTGTCGACTCAAAAACATATGTTGAAATTTGTAACTCATGAAGTAATAATTAAATACGAAGTAATTGTTATTGAAATATTATATATATATATATATATATTATATATATATATATATATATATATATATATATACTAGCAGACCCGACAGACGTTGTCCTGTACACACGTCCTTTAATTCGAAAATTTTAAACTTTGATTAATCTGTAACAATCTGGGCTGTTTTGATAAAAATTTCTATTAAAAAGTTATTACGATATCTAACTTAATTACATGTACATTTAATCACAACTTCAACTAACCGATAGTATGTGAGTATAACATGAGTGATGTGAAATGTAGAGGATGTTATGAAAACTTAAACTTACTTAATCTTAAGGTAAAAAAAGTTGTAACAAACTATTTTATAACAGGAATATTTTTTCAATTTTACAACTTAATTTATCGTAATGCAATTGAATGTACAATATTTTTTGTTAATGCTTCAGGAGTATACACAAACAAATTAGATGGTTTTCCGATAGGGCTAAAGTATAATAAGTGGCCTCCATCACAATCGAATTATTGATATTTCTGAATAGCCTATCTAAACTACTATCCGAATTAGATTATAGTTTATGTAAAGGCTGAAGTATAATAAGCGGCCTCCATCACAATTGAATTATTGATATTTCTGATTAGTCTATCTAAACTACCCGGATTTCATTATAGTAATTTAAAAATTACAGTATAGTATCGGAACTGGCCAACAGAATTTAACTTATCTAAAATACTAAATAAGTATTTCCTATAGGGCTGAAGTATAATAAGTGGCCACCATCACAATCCAATTATTGATATTTCTGAATAGCCTATCTAAACTACTAAAATGACGATCCGAATTAGATTATAGTTATTTAGAGACTGAAGTATAATGAGCGGCCACTATCACAATCGAATTATTGATATTTCTAATTAGCTTATCTAAACTACCGAATTTCATTATCTTTATATTTATATTTCTTGTGTGCGTGTGTATGGAGCTGAACTCCTCCTAGCTGAACGGGTGGACCATCTTGGAATGTTTTACATTGGATCCAGCAGAATGCGCTACGGTCACAGTTTCAAATGTTTTTCTATTTTAATTGCAGGTTTTAACCGACAGTTTGTACTGCTATCAAATTTGTCAATGTTTACTAAAATTTAAAGATCGTTCAGGATGGCAACCTCCACCACTTCCACTAGAACACCCTGTTGAGCAATTCATAAGTTTAAATTTTGGCAAATATTTTCAAATCTGATCTGCCAGACAGTCTTCCTAATTCCAAAAACATATCTCATGCTGAACGAAAAGCAATTAGGTCACTTCAAAATAATGATCAAATTATGATTTTGCCTTCGGACAAAGGCAATTCTATTGTAATTTTAAACAAGGTTGATTATATAAAAGAGGCAGAAAGACAGCTAAGGGATAGTTCTACGTACAAACAAATTGATGAAGAACTAACATCAGCATTTAACCAAGTAATCCGTGATTACCTTACTCAAGAGGCTGCTAATGAGGATTCTTTCAGATGATATGCTAAATCTTCTTGTCCCAAAAGCACCGAAAACACCAATTTTCTACCATTTACCAAAAATACATAAACCATCGAGACCACCTCCTGGCAGACCTATCGTGGCAAGCATCGGTTCTCCTACAGAGCGAATCTCAGCATTCGTAGATGACAACCTGCAACCCCTGGTGAGAAATCTTCCATCCTACATCAAAGACACCGGACACTTTTTATCAAGACCTCAAGGATGTTCACCAGCCACTTCCTGATGAGACGATTCTTGTAACGATAGATGTAGAATCGCTTTACACTAACATTCCACATCAAGGTGGTCTGGAAGCCGCCACACATTTTCTTGAAAGAAGGCCAAATAATACTAAACCTTCAACAAACTTTCTAACCTCACTCATTCATTTAATTTTAACAATGAATAATTTCAAATTTATGGATCAGAACTATCTTCAAATTAAAGGAACAGCGATGGGTACTCGAATGGCCCCATCATACGCCAACCTTTTTATGGGATTTGTAGAACAAAATTTTCTTAAAACTCAAAATTTCCTTCTTTATTGTGGCTAAGATTTATAGATGACATTTTTGTAGTCTGGAATCATCATTTGGTTAGAGAAACTTCATCATTTCCTTGATAGTTTAAATAAATTTTCATGTCTTAACTTTAATTGGAACATTAATCACAAAATTGTCACTTTTTTGGATGTTGAAGTTTTTCTAGAAAATCATATTTTAAAAACCAAAATACATGTTAAGGGTACTAATAAAATGAATTACTTACATTACAGTAGCTGCCATCCAAATAATGTAAAAAAGTCCGATTCCAAAAAGTCTTTCCCTTAGAGCCAAATCCTTATGTTACAAACGCTTCAGATTTCAAAATTTACAAAAGAAAACTTACTAAAGCTCTTTCTAACAGGGGATACCCTAAAAAACTTTTGAACCGGCAACTCAGACAACCAAAAAAGGCTACAAATATTCCAAATCATTTCCAAAATGATCCTAAATTTATCACAAAATTTTATCCTGGTTTTGCACAAATTCAATAGAGTTATGAAAATTGGCTATGAAATTTTAAAAAACTCGCCCTTAACTGAGAAATTATTGTCCAGGCCACCTAGAATAGTAATTTAAGAGACCTAAAAATTTGAAGAATATGCTTGTAAGGCCCAAAATTCATGTTTAGAAAAAATTACGAACATTTATCTTTTGGCTGTGAACCTTGTAATAAACCACGTTGTGGTATTTACAAAATTATGGATAAGACCGATCAATTCCAAAGTAGTGTCACTAAAAAACTTATCCCATAGCTGGTAAATTGGACTGTACCTCCAACAATTCAATTTACCAGCTAACCTGTAGGTTTTGTCCCCAAGGACTACATTGGGCAAACCTCAAATTCTTTGCGGGTAAGAATGACCGGTCACCGTTTTTTCTATCAATCACAAAGACGACAAAAAACCAGTAGCCTTACACGCTATTCACCATAACAAAAGCTTTGAGGATTGTTACAAAATCAAAGCAGTAAGCAAAATTACTCCTTGTGAAAACAGCTCTAGAATGATTTAAATTTAAGGAATAATGAATTGGCACACCAACTTATATTAAAATCAAAACAACCATATGGACTAAACCTTCGCTAAATTATTGTTTTCCACTTGAATAATTAGATTGTGATACAAATTTACCTAAATTCAAAATTATATTATATAATATATTATATTATGTTATTATTGTTAATTAACAACTAATAAAAACTTGTTTACATGTCAAAATTGTATTCACATTTAGAATGTTTATTATCAGGTGTTTCTTCTTTTGTTTGTTAATTTTATTCTGTGTCTATTAAGTGTACTTGAAAAAGTTGTTAATTACAACGAAATATTGTACAAAATAATTGTAGTTTTCTTTTGAACTGCTTTAAGAGACTACATACACACACACACACACACACACACACATATATATATATATATGAGGCTAAATGTTTTTTTCCTTTAAATAATATCTTTGGTTCTTTATAATTGCAGTCTCCTTACATATATTTTTATTTATTGTTTTACATTTTACACCTATCATTTTTGTTGTCGGCCCTGGTGTTTTAGCCCGCCTTTTTGTTTGACTATAAGTTTGTTATAACTTATATTTCTAAACAATTTTACCTCTATTTTTGTCTATATTTACATATTTGCAATTGAAATTGTAACCGTGGATACTTTCATTTTATTTTTTAAAGTCTGAAATACTGAAGTTTGCTGTCTTAAACGTTATTGTTACTTATTAAATTGTTTACCCTTGAATAATTAATTAAATACCTAATATTATACCAAAGAATACTTGTAGTTTTATCTATTAAATTTTATTTTCGTATTATAAACCGGTTTAAAATCATTCTTTCGAAATTAAAAAAAAAAATTTATGTAATAAAGTTAAACAGTAAGTCTTTTTCCAATAAAATTCATTATTGCAGTAAATTGGAAGGATATAGTAGTCCTCGGTTTCAATTTTTACAAAATTTAAAGAAAGATTTAAAAAACTATTTATAATAAAGTAGTATTTGCTTTAAACTAAGTGACAGCTCTCATTTGGGTTATATACTGAGTTTAAAGTCTGAAGTCCATTACAATTTTTATATGTCATGTTTACAGACAGAATCGTACATAACCTAAATCTTTACGAATCCCCGTAAAACAAAAGAGGACATCCTGCCAGCCTACGGAGTGGAATAAGCTTCAATGACGTTTTGCCAAAACCTGCAGGTACCGTCTGGACATAAACCATCATAGAACTGATTCTTGTCTTGCAGAAATTAAAGTCTACAGAAAATTTCTCTTTAGAGATATCCTGTGAAATTTTAGGCTACGTGCACGCTTGGACAAATATAATACAGGGCCATAATCATCGTAAAAAACTACATTGTCTATTAAATAATGAAGTTACAGCAGAAATGAGAAACGTTTCTAATGTCTAAATGTTAAGTTACTTCCAAAAAATAATACGGACAGACTAAGCTAACACCAGGCAAAATATTTATAGCCGTTAACAAGAGGCCGGTGTCCATGAATGTTGTATCAACAAGTTTTCTGTGAATAGAATATTTTATTCTTTTTATATATTGTTCTTCTTTTTATACAGTTCTAATTCAGCATAAACAACTAACTGCATGCCTAATTATATGTGTACTAATTTAAATTAAAGGAATACTATCTACATATTTCTTTATAAATAAAACTAATTTTTATAATTTAGGTCACAAGTATTATGCTATCCAATAAAGACAATGAAAAAATTTCACTATTCCGCTTCGAATACCGCGTTGTCAACGGTTTAAAAATCAACCCAACATGGTATGTATGAGGAACATTTACAATTTTCGACTATTGCTTGATATTTTTAAGTGACAACCATTGTGTGGATATTAAAATGAATAACCTCTGCTCATCGCAAGTAGTCACTAAATTCGTTGTCGCATTAAAATGTAAAAATATCAAAAGTAAAGTAATGTGCTAGAATTATTTATGTAATAGAAGAATATCTATGAGTATATAATGTATTATGTTATATAGACATGTTTGGGTTTATGTGTAATGGTATAAATATTTATATAGCCAATTATGCAAATATAAAAGAGAATATAAAACAGAATAAAGACCTTTAATGAAATCTTTACTTGGGGGTTCAGATTTTTTGCGAAAATTCTATCAGCTCGTGGGGACTTCTGAACATATTTTTGCCGTCTCGTTTCCCATCTGGTCTCCGAAACGTATATTTCCGAAAACGATCCTATAGAACATCTTAATTTGTTGCACCGAAGCTTAATTTCTCTATAGTGATGTGAATTCACTGAGTTCGCGTGGATTGTGTAATGGGTAACTGGTCTCTGTCATATGACTAGAAATGTTAGCGAATATTATTATATACATTGGGCTTAATGTGTTAACCACCATGGGAAACAGAAGCAAATCGTAGAAATAATTAAAAATTTTGTAAACAAACTGGAACACAAACGCGAGTTAAGATCATAAAAAATAAAAATAGGGGATTTTTATAGGTCAATTTTAGTCCTATCACGAATACCATACAATCATCATTTTATAAATGAACAGCACATATATATAGTTTATCATTGAACCCACTGAATATGAAACCTTAATTTTAATGAACCAAAATTGTCCTGAATGTATCATGTGGTATGGCAGGGAAAGGAGTTCATATACATTTTTTCCATGACCATTTTCTATCCAAAGAACTGGGAATCTATTTTCCTAGCAAGGTCCTTATTTATAATTTTAGTCTACTGGAAAATGAAATTATATAGGGATCAAAGAAATAAATAGAAGTAAGAGATTGAGATCAATCAACTATACTAAGAAACCATTTCTATTTCAGCGTTGTGTGAATAGGTGGATCCACGAGAAGAGCTCGGCTTTGTCGTCCCTCCTTATCTTCTGGTGTTTATGCAATATGTGTTATACTACGTTCAAAAAATAGAAGAGGCTGAAACCTGTTACCAAGAAAACCATTTAACAGCGTGTGGTGATGGGTGATCACGAGGAGCTCGGACCTTTGTCGATCCCTCCTTATCCTTCTGGATGTTTAATGGCAATATGTTGTTTATTATACGTTTCACAAAATAGACAGAGGCCTTGATGAAAACCTTGTTACCAAGAAAACCATTTACCACAGCGTGTCGAGTGTGATTGGGATCACGAGGAGCTCGGCTTTGTCCTGTCCCGTCCTATATCTTTCTTGGTGTATTGTTATGCAAATATGTGTATTAGTATACGTTGATATAATATGTATAATATATAAAACACAAACATAGAAGAGGCTGAAACCTGTTTACCAAGGAAACCATGTTTACAGCGTGTGTGATTGGGATCACAGGAGGCAGCTCGGCTTTGTCGTCCCTCCTATCTTCTGAGTGTTTATGCAATATGTGTTATATACGTTAAAAAAAATAGAAGAGGCTAGAAACCTGTTACCAAGAAACCTATTGTTTACAAAGCGGGTGTGAATGGGATCAACGAGGCCTGCCTGATGTCACGATGGCTTTGTCCATGTCTCTCATTCTTATAACAACATGTGTTCTTCAACAAGTTACTTTTACCCTGTATTATCTACATAATCCTATAAATTCTGTTCAGGCGCTCCTGAGTTATTATAAACATTGTATTTGTAGTAAGAATTTTAATGCTGTCAGTAAAATACATAGAACCTCAGTGGTTGGATGTAACACCATTTATTTTCAACCGTAGGCTAATAAATTTGGGAATGATATGAAAGAGCAAGTTGGAATTGTAATATAGGTGTAGGTGTTTTTAATTATAAGAAATAATCACTTTACGTAATAATAGTCACACTTGTGAAGTTCATTTTCGTTATAGCAAAAATAGACCAAGTTACTACGTAGTACAGAATGAACCAGAGTAGTTACGTTAGGTCTTTAGTATGCTCCAGGAGGTACAACATGTACCAAGGCTTTCAAAGTCTGTAGAAGTGAGCGAGAGATGTCCGCGCAAGACAGGACCAGACAACACGATTGTAAGGGACCATGTTCAGATTTCTTTTTATGTGTTTGTTTTCAAGACATGTTTGAATCTGTTCTGAAGAATTGCGTGGTCAAAATTGGACCAACATATTCGTTGTTACTTTTTATTAACTAATTTTATTTTTTCATTATTTAAGGTAGTGTTTAAATGGAAAAAAACAAGTAAGGCCCTTATCCATTAATTCCTTTAAATTTTTTTTTATATCAAAAAGGGTTATTTATTCTTTTATTACAGTTACTACAAAACTAAAAACTTGAACTAAAATAAACGAAAATTCTCATGTAATAGTACTTAACATTTAATTAATTCCTATAGCACTACTATACTACGAAAACATTTGTATTGACTCATGTTATATGAGTTGATGAAAAACCGCATTGTATGAAATGAGTTGTAACACCACTTCTATAACATTTGCAAATTCATTTCAGATAAAATCTTATGAAGGAATTTATTATTCTATATATCGCTGTCTTCATTTTTATAAAATAACATATTAAAGATCACTTAGAGTACTGTGGAAGATTAACTTTTTAATGTAAATTTTTGTTTCTTTTTTACTTATTTAGATAAGTAAGAATTTTAGTGGAAAGAAGTTTGTAAAACCACAATCTTGTAGAAGTTTGCCATATATATTTTCTTAGATCCCATCACGTCCATAATAATCTCCAGAAATGGTGGGACATAAATATCGAACCCACCATTTTTAAATAAATTTACGATATATTTGTGGATAAATATATCCCTATTTTCGTAAGTAATTACTATATCAATGGAGCTAATCAAATTAAATATCAAGGGCAACCTGTTTATTTGCAATAAAGTCAGTATACAGTTGATTTCATGTTCTTTTGTATTACTTATAATTTAATAACTTAAGAGTGTTGTACGTGTCCTTGTAGAAACCTTATTGTGATTTGATAAATTTGAACAATAGTGTTTGTAACCATCTTTTTACATTTTACTCTACAATGCTTGATAGTAGAGCTTGAAAGAGATATAAATATTTTTTTTAAATCATTTTCTTCTTTTCAGCTTAAATTTGTATACCACCAGAAGGATTAAAACCAATTTTAAATCGTTGAAATGTTTTTATTATTTCACTTTTGGTGTCTATTGATTGTACGAGTTATTTCATACTAGATAGAATCTTATACTGCATACGTATACGCATAATTCTATACAATACTGCAAAGAAAATATGCAAATAGTCACGATCTTGGATTGTTTTAGATTTGCTTAAGAAACTTACTCGAGGAACAAACAATATTTACACACCAAGTTTTGTTTAAGGCAGTGAGAAAGATTTACGGTAGTTAACTTATTAAAACATATTGCTGTTATTTATTACCTTTTAACAGTAATACACAGGCCTCACCTTTGCAACTTTATGAATGAATGCACAAAAACGGTATTTGCTGTTAGGATCCTGCTAAATCTTATTGGAGAACTGGAATTTTCTTCCTAGTTTTTCCTTTTACCAGTTCCTTAATGAGCATAGTTATAACTGTTTATTCCACTGTAACATTTTGATCGACCCTTAAAAACCGTTTAGGGATATAAAAAATATTATTGTTTATCGATAAATGGAAGAGGTATTAACATTCATGTGTTTTTTAATTGTTTTAAAATATGATGAATGTTACAAGCTATCGTCTTCCAGCTTTAATTGAGTGAAAGAATAATTTTTATCATTTTGTAATTTTGAGTGTCTGTGATGAAGAATTGGCGTAGGTCGAAATTAAAATCCACTATATAAAACTAAAATAAGACTTGTTTTCACGTCAAATAATATTAAATATAAGATAATATTGACTTATGAATTCGTAGTGGAACAATATAAAATTCAAAGAGATTTTTTAGCTTATATTAGTCGGCATAGTACGCAGCAGCCCAGAGCTTTTAAATTAATCCTAGCCGCAGCTGGTTTCAGTTCAACAAGGTGAACAAACGGTTTGGACTAACTGGAATAATCTGAAAACAATGAATAAACTCAGTGCCCTCTCCTATATATTAGTTTCCAAACCGTATTTTACTTCTACTGTCTGTAATTGAAAATTTTTAAAAACTTTTACAATCTAACCCATTTTTCCAGTGTTCCAGGAAAAACATGTCCCTAAAAACATAAAAAAATATGTATTGACAACTTACATCGAAAACAAAAACGATTAGCTTTGTCATACTCTTGTTGGTGAATGGATCACTGGTTACGGTAATACAAGAAAAACGTAATTAATTTCATTCGAAGATTAAAAACCTGAAATTATTTATTTCCAAATACATTCCTCTCAAAACTAAAACAAATTCATTCATTGAAAACCTTTTGAAGCACTATTTCTAAGTGAATTTGAAAAGAAATCCTATTTTAACATTCCACAAAACAATAATTTTAACAAATTGCTGAGTAAAAAAATTGAAATGAATTATACAAGATAAAATTAACATCTAAACAATTTACCAAATCTCATTTTGGAAAAAAAATCTTCAAAAATTTTGAGAATTGAAAAAAAAAAAACAACTAATTTGTAGGGGAGGTAGATTTAGTAGTATTCTATCACCAGATCATATGTAATGTTAGTGTAATTGTTTTAAAACCATTCTAATAAACATGTAGCACACGTGCGTCAATTTATTGAACGAAAAAGAAATTATTTGTTTTGGTCCAATGTGAAGGTGTGATAATTAAACTCTCCTAAAAAACTAATTGGTTATTTTTTCCGGTTGCAGTGTGCTTGTACTAAACGTCCACTATTGAACCCGTTGCGATTATTCTCATAAGAAGGAGATGGTAAAGTTCGGTGGGCATTGGGAAGTGAAGAGAGGTGGTCGGGGAAAATCCCCCAATTTGTTTTTGGATGATTCATGTCGGGGAAATGGTATAGCCGGATCCTGGGACAGCGAGGTCCGTGTAACTCTGCTACTGTCGGAAGGTTGTTCGTTTGACATAGTCTATGTAAGTCCCACGTGTCACTGTAACCTGCTGCAAGTCGTAAATCATTTTGAATCTTACTTATTCATAGTTTTGTTCCATAATAAAGTGTATTCATGTTATGGGATTGGGTGTAATCAAGAGGGTCCATAAATTTAAAAAGAGAAACTAACCTCTAGCCTTGCATTTATGGTCCTAAACTTTACTTATAGTATACAATCATGAACAAGTGATCAAATAAGGAAGCTTCTGTGTATTCCACACCCACAGATTGTGTGTTATTTATTTTGTAAGAAAACACTTCAGGAAACAACCCTAAGCATAAGTGGTATAATATACGTACACAGTTTCTATTTATGAGTATTAAAACAATCAGGTAGATTAACAAGAAAAGCTAATATTAAATTTTTAATCGGGAAAATAGCGAATGAATGTAAAGCGTATTTTTGTTTAAATACGTGATTTACTATTGCAATAGAATGGGGATGTAGTAGCTTAGTGAATCAAAACTGAGGAGTGTTTTCTATAGTAAACAATTTTTCTGTTACGATAATTGCAATTAATATTAATTTATCCAGGAACGGACAGATTTAAAACCTTCTCATGAGGTGAATACCGAAGTGTTTATTATTAAGCGATAGGAGTTTAACTGTATCACTTGACAGCCACAATTACATTTAGTTTATTTAGTCCTGTGATAAACAATTAGAAGTTTCGAAATTAAAGTCAAGTAACTTCTGAAGGTATCCTTCATATGAACTAGAATTCCAAACCTATTACGTCCCAATCAGTGTTTAACATTTTATATTTTTACAAAGGAAAAATCCATTTTACAGTTTAAAAGAATAATGAAGCTATATTTTTATAATTGTGTTAATAGAGTGTGATTTTAAGTAAACATTAATTTTATTTTAAAACTTTGGTTGGCGTTGTTTATAGTTATTTAGTTTATTATTTTACATTATCTTTCTGACATAAACTTTTTCAAAAGCATGTTTTTTCGAGGACCCGAATTTTGGCATATTATTTGTCTTTTATTCTAAATGGGGGGGGAAATTTAGTGGTCTAAAGAGGTCGGGGAACGTATTTTTATATTAATCGTCAAGCTTATTTTATCGTCATTTTTTTCTAGAAGATCTGTTTACTAGCTAGCTAACCAAAAGCGTTTCTGGACTTTTGTATATATATTATTGTGTGTGGTAAATAAAATGTTTATTTATATGCTTTTTGGAGCGAAAGAGATGGTACTCTATACTACTTTCTACAAACGAATTTTCGATATCCTAGAATAAAATTGACCTTGTTATAGGTTGAATAAACCAAGGATTTTCCTGAGAGAAAGCCATTGTCTACAAAATCAATATATTTATTAAAATATTTTTTTTATTATAAAAAGTTTTACTCAAGGAGTCAGGATGGCTCCAGAAGAAGACTTTTCAGAGGGCGAAAACTCCTGAACTATGAGAACTGTCCTCTAATATCAATTTAATGATTAGTTTTAACCAATAAATCATATTGACGCGTATTAGATAAAATAAGTTATGACACCTCGAGCAACTTTTGTTCTTAATAACTTTTCAATAACTTTTAAGTTTTTAAGATAGTGCCCATTCCCATTGGTACGATATTTTAAAGGGAATATTTCCCATTCCCCACCCAAAATTAAACCTCTTTTTAATATTAATTAATTCGTTAATAATAAATTTTGTTCTTGCAGTATTTAATTTAAGATATCTTCTTAACTTTAAAACTTGGCAGCCGAAGAAATTTGGATAAGCAATTTTTAGATTTGTTTTATCATATAACATTGAAAAAATTTTGATAGAATAGTATTGCTGATGATTAAAAATAATGTTTGTTTTTAACTTGTCTTTTTACATCTGGATGTACAGATTTGATCGTAATTTTTGATTGATTTTAAAATAAATAAGGAAGGAGTACACCACGGCATGTGTCGTGTAACACTCTTCGCTGAGGTTGCATTTAAAATTTAAAATATCCCGAGGGCATACATACGATGGGACAATTATACAAATTGTTTTACTTTCCTCCGGTGGAAAAAATATAATTTTCCAGGTTACTAATTTATATTTTCTTTCAATGACACTCTGCTAAATCCCGTAGATGGGACATTCACTATCGTAAGAACTCATTCTTGTCTAAGTAGAAATGAAGTTTCAAGCAAAATTAAAAGACTGCACATTAAATATTCTCAAAACCTTACGGATGGTTTAGGCCGTATTGTGTATACTGTGTCAGGAATGAAAAATTTGAAGATTGATTGTTATCAGTTTTTTTTTACAAAATATCCAATCCCAGACGATTATCTCGTTTGCTATCTTTTACTTACAAGAAAAATGTAAAAAATGTTTGCTGAACGGTTCGAGAGGCGAAATCCCTTGAAGAACATGCACCATTATGTTTCTCTGATTGTAGCCTGAAGGAAAAAACGATAATCTCATGTTAAATTTCAAGTCAATGAGTTTCATTCTCATAGTAATGATTTACAGGGCGGGAATATTAAATTGTTTTCTGTCCCACTTCGGTAATTGGTTTAACCAATCATATCAACGTTTGTTTAAAAACTTTAAGTTTCTATTGACTATCTATAATTTAGGCATTTTTCCAGATGGCAGACCACATATGAAAACCTACGTCTTATTTCCTACTAATCGCGAAAAGGATTTATTACCATTTTTATTTAATTTTGTCGATACTTGTAAAATGTAAATTTCTTTATGTCATCAAAGTTTTAGCAAATTACAAAATATTTAAATAAAAGTTACCTGTGTCAGTGTTACATTAAAATTTTAAAATATTGTTTATATTTTATAACGCACGAATCGATGATTGGAAGAAACTACCAGAATTTATAAATAACACTTGTCCGCTCATAAATAATTTTTATTTTGAGTAAGTGGTGTCACCTTTTAAATCAACAAAAACTCATGACATTGAATACAGAACCAGAACGTTGTTTTTATATGTTGCCCCACAAATAGAGGTGTGTGGAGAAAGTAGAAATGTTTTGCTTTTGTAATGATCAACATTATAAAGGCTGGAGGGTCTCTTCTTCACTCCAATTTTCTCTTAACAGCTACGTAGGTGAGCATATCTTATACTATGGTCTCTTCCGACAGAATTTTAACGCCGAAAGCAATAAACAATTTTATGGACTACCAGTAATAATCTTTTCATAACAATAACTAACAATGAGATTCTATTTTGATTTTGAAAATATTTAAAAAGTAAAAATAATAAAAAATAATTGGAGTTTTGCTTGTCAGAAAATGTACCTCGGTGAAATTTTCATTTTATCGCTAATCCACTAGTGCTATATCACTGTTTTTCGGTTTATAGTACGAAAAACTATATACGTCATATCCATAGCCCTATTTTAATCTTACATTATAAACTTTGATATTGATAATAATTAAAACATATATACTTTCTATGTCCTTTTCCATCATAGTGTTTTATTAGTGGTTTACAATGTTGATAATTCTGTTTTTCAAAGGATGTCATACCAATATAGTGTTTGTTTACCAAATAATCAATAAAAGAAAATATATATATATTATAAATTCGTAAATACTTTATTAGCATCAATGTTACGTATAAAAATTAGAAATATTGCAAATGGGTACTTTCGTTTCATGAAAAAGAAAAAATATAAGATCATTTGTAGTAGGTTGTATCCGCATGGTCAAACAGCTTTAGAACAATAATATAAAAAAAAAATGGTAAATGGCCTTTATATTCTAAGCCCGATAAATTGAAAACAATAAAACAAAGGAGTTGTAGTAGTGTTTTATTGAGCATTTTCGTATTTTTAAATACGTAATAAAAGGAAAAGTAAACATTTTGTCGACTTGCTGTCTTCCTTTTTAATAGTTTTTTTAAAAATTACGTGGAAATTCAACCTTTTTCGTGAAAAGAAGTAAACTTATAATCTACATATAGGGAGTGCCTGAAATAAGAAATAACTATGTAATCACAATTGTATTATTATTATCTATACTATTATAACAACAATTCTAATTGAAAATGAATGGATTTTGGTTTATGAAAGAACCGTTAGATAATATTTTAGAGGCTCGATTAAGAAGGACCTCGACTTCACACGTAGGCAGTGAAGACGACCCGAACGAACCACTGATTTATTAACAAGAGTTCACTAGGTTACACATAATGAGTTTAATGAACAGTGGCATATTCAAAATAAAGTTTAGAAATTAAAACAGTTACCTTTGTTTTCGATGAGAGGTACCTAACCGTAGTCTGCTGTTGTTTGAGGGCCAGGTTCGTGATCAGTAAGTGTGGTAAATAGGGCTGCTGTCTGGTAGGCAGGCGTGAAGGACGGAAGATGTCCCCTTCACGGATTCACTCAACAGCACAATACGTCAACCGCAAAACGATAGTTCTTAACACTGGTGGAGGCCAGTCCTGTAGAGCACGGTAGAGACGCGGGTGTCCCCGGGAGCAGAGACGTTCTGGTATGAGATATTGCCAATCCAGAGCACTGACTTTAATGTTAATGGTAAATGTACAACAAATAGAAATAAACTAATATTTAAAATAAGAGAGTAACAACATGGGGGAGAGAGTCACTAAGTATGGTCAGCAAGTGGCTAGAGAGTGTAACATAGAGTGCCCGCATGCGGGATCGAGAGTTAATAACGAGCAAAGCGTGTGCCGTCGCTTGCAGAAGTGTAAGGCAGATTGAATAAGTCCAACCGGTTTGTAGAGTTGGATTGGTGAGTTTACAGTATAAACAGCTGATTCGGGAGGAAAACTATGTTCATTGGTCTGTCCGACTGTACGTGAATATTTATTCCAGTAAGGAATGGTAATTGTAGCCAACTAGGCCGCAGAAAGAGATAGAAAGAGATATGGGAATTAATGTAGTATAGTACAGTTGTTCAGTAAGAATAAAGGCAAATAGTAGAGTAATAAATTGCCCAAGAAAATAGTATACATAATTATTGTGTCCAACAACAAAAGTAGCCTTTTTCGATATTAGGCAGACTAAAAAAACAAGTTATTTAATGCAATAAAATACTTAACATACCGGCCCCGCCTTTGAATCACTTTGGGATTCAATTAGAGAGAGAAGAGCAACATATGCCTCAAATTAGCCCAAAGGTTATAGGCAGGTGGTTAGAGAGACATGTTTAATTAATTGTAAGAGGTTGAGGTAAGAGAAACACCTTTTCAACTGCTGGACG
>NW_025782305.1:0-37870 GCF_021130785.1 Homalodisca vitripennis | reverse complement strand
ACCATCCCACTTTCCCACGAATTAACTGTAGCTTCCTTCCAATTATAAGCTGTAAGTGACTAAATAAACCTAAATTATGTTAGAATGGTGATAGAGGATGTGTAAAACTCTTAAATTTTGAAAGCTGCATTTCAGTTCATTGTTTATGTGGAATGATGAAACTGGCAAGCTTGTAAGGTGAAATATGTAAATTGGTTGTATTATATAACGTCTTCAAATTAGTCAAACTAGTGATGGTGGGTAATCGACTAGTCCGAACCTAGTTGTTTTTGTATTTCGACTCAGTGCCTAAAGGTAGTCGAACTAGTCGGTTGATTTTTGACTAGTCGTGTTGTAAAGTAATTTCAAATTGCGACTAGTAGTACGGGTGAATTTTGGATGTATAATGCCAAAGTTACTTTAATCGTGTGTAGATATTACACAACTACAAAAGCGACTATTAACATTTAGTTGGTAGAACGACTAGTCGTTTATTTATTCCAAAAATATCAAACTAAGTAACGTTGATTGAATTTGTTTTAATCACTATTTTAATTTAACTTTATTCAGCACACAAGAACCGTCCCATCAAGGCCAAGAATTCATCAATTTACCACTCACCTGGCTTGCTATGTTAACCAACCGACTAGGTTTTAATGTTTCTTCTTATAACAAGGTAAATTATATTTTTTTCAATATATTAGTACAGCTAATAATAATATGTTGTTTATAGGAAGTAAACTTAGGTAACAAATAAAAACGGAGACCTTTGAGTTTTTAATCAAAAAATGAAATGCCAAAGAACGTGTTATTTAATGTGAATGTAAGGTTAATTTTTAGCAAAATTACTTTGAAATTAGAAAAAATTAAGCAAGTGTATTTCTTTTATTTAAAAATTACCCACTTTGGGCTATTCTCTAAGTTTTGTTTTTAATTACATTTTACTTCATTATTTGGTGTGTAAAAACAATATGTTCTTAAACATTTTTTTGGGGACAGTAAAGTCACCCCCTGGCTTCCTTTCCTGTCATTTGTGACTGTGCCCAGCAATAGAAAAAAGGTCTCCTCCATCTCTTCAAGAAGGAATACAGAAGTTGCCCTGAGCCGACGAGCAAACATTAAGTATTTTTCTTGTTTATTGAGTTAATAATACATTTCACTGCTGGAATCTATATCATATTATGTATTATTTCACAACACAAAAATGGAGAGGGCTGTTTTTTGATCTCTCAGCTAAAAAAAAGTGTAGTTCCAAATAGTGGCCGAACTATAATGAGCAACTGCTTGCTACAACTGAAGATGGTAGACAGGACATTTTCCTCTTTTTTACTGTGGTTTAAAGTGTAAGACGTTTTCCAACAAGTAATCCCAATGCACTGGTCATGAGAACTCCTCACCACATAACACTGTAGGTGCCTACTCTTAAGGTGTAACATCATGTTTACCGTTGTATTCCGTTAACACACGTTAAGAATTTTTTGTTTAAATAATTAAAACGGTAATCCACCAACAAAACACAACAGCAGTCCTGTGTCTTTTTCTCGTGCAAGAATCAGTTCCAAACTATTGAATCTCTTCTGCGATCGGAGGCATTTTTTTACTAATTTTAATAATCTACAAAAACAATACAATAAGCACAAACCACAATCCCCCCTACCTATTCAAAAAATAAGAACGTATACAATGTGGTAACCACAAAACGTAATAGTAAATAATCCCTTACTACCAACCAAATATTTCATATAATGTCAGTACTCCACACACAACCAACAAGAAAACTCCAATAGCTAGTGATATGCGTACCGGAACGCGGGATCTAGTCAAACTACATGAAAGATTGGGCTGTTGTGGGTTTTTTATTCGCGACAGCATGGAGTTCTTAGAGAAAAATATTGTCATGGTCCAAGGAACAAGAGGACGTAAAAATCTAGTCCGAACTAGTCGTCTCTTACGACTAGTCTAGGTCGATAAGAAGTCAGTGATTTAAAAAAATAGTCCGACCTAGTCACTAGTCGGTTTGTAAAAAGGTAGTCGATAGTCCCCCCCCCCATCACACTATAGTCAATCCAGCATTGGTCAACTACTCTTGTTAGCGTTTGCACAGCAAGCGTTGTACTACTGAGTTACAAAAAATTACTCCTTGTTTATCCCACCACCGAATATCTCCTAATACTGATTAAGTTAAATCAAAACCAGTAATTTGGCGATTAGGTAACGTTTTAAAAATTAGAGTTTAAACATTGGAGACTATGGTGAACTAATTTTAATTAATTTCATTTACACAATCTTTTATTATATAAATAAACTGTTGCTTGTGGTTTTTTTGCACCTGCCCAATCGAACAATTCCTGTAAAACAATTCTGGTGCGAGAGAAATATATTTCTGGCCTCCGAATATTAGTTGAGTATGCGTCCTTGGTTTTTCCTCCTCCTTTGCCCCCCACGGTCAAGAAAATAATATACCTATCACAGTTCCACAGAGGCCAAACTCTGTCCAAAACAACAAATAATATATGGTTTATAATGTAATTTGAAACATTTGTTAGTAAAATTTAGATAGTTAACTTTGATATATAGTACACTAGAAATGATGTTATTATTTTACATAGACTGGCGTCCCCTTTAATATAAAAACTGAAAAGATATTTTTATATTTAGAACCATTTTAAACAGAGCCGGAATTATATAATGTCCTGCTATTCCATAGAATTTTTCTGAAATGAACTCCTCCCCATGTCCTTGTAATTTTCCTGTTCTAACGCAATACCCGGTCATTAACATAAAAATACAATAAAAATAAAGACGTCATTTACATTATAACACAACACTTAGTCTATGATGAACAAAACTTACAGTTAGATCATTTTTTACAAAAAATATTTTTTTTAACTCATGTTTTTTTGTAAATTACCAACTTTATTACAGACACAATACACAAGTACTGACTTTAGTACTTATATAATATAACCCAGCGGCTCGTCAAAAATTCATAATCATAGTAAACTCAATGGACACTAAAAAAAGAGGTAGCAGTGTGAGAAAATCTTCCTTCATTTAGTACTAACTCAGTTTAATAAAATAATAATTAAAACACAACAGGAAAGAACAAATCCTAAGAGAACAAAATCCCTCAAATAAGTCTTTGAAGGTTTTCGGGGTCTAGAATAACGTTCCAAGGTCACGAACAATATTATATTACCAGAATATAGTTACCATTAATAAGATAGATTAATATTCAGAATTTAAGTATGAGCTGTATCCTCAGTATTCAGGTAAAAATGACTACAGCAACAGCTTCCGATTAATGTGATATTAAAATTAATACAAACTGAAATATATAACATGAAATTACTCAACCAGTACCCTGGTTGACAAGAACTGAACTAACAATAGTGTTCGCCTGGTGGCCATTGACAGAATTTATTAATTGATTAAAGCTTAATATTAGGACCAGTACACACATTAAATGACTACGGGCTGAGATTATAGGAAGTTTCCTCATACCGGGGCACCACAATGACGTAACTTTCAACCAGTGTAATCTTGTCTGATTATTAAAAAACTAAACATTTTGAGCTAAAGATTGTATTTTAACACAGCTTTTATATATAAACTTCAGTTATTCACTACTATATATTTATTAAGTTGGAAGCCAGATACGTATTTGACAATAACCTTTAAACATTTTAATCTAATCAGTCATAATTAAATCTCTTACTGGAAAACAAGTTCCCAGTACATCGTACTGACATCTTGTTCTAGTGATTTCAAATATATTTTTAATTTTAGGTTGGAAGGTGTCATCTAATTCGTTGGAATTAAAGAGTGTGTCTTAGAATTAACAACAGGTTATTTTACAGTCAGTAGTCATTAGTTCCAGACTAAATAATTAACAAAAATATTTGGTGCGGAAAGTGAATGGGCAACTTGAGCCGATTCTACATTTGTATTACTAAAGTATTTATTGACCAAGTTTAACAAATAATAAAGACACTGAATAATATCTTTAATAAATCATCTATTATTAAGAAAATAACATTTATTTATAAAATCATGGAATAACTCAAATTATATTATACAATTTGTGTAAGATACGAGCTTCAACTCAAATTTTTGTTTTAATATCCGCGGTCCCAAGTTACATTTCTAGACTGGATAAAGTCTATTCATTTTTGTGGTCCAGTGCCAGGTGCAATAATCCAATAAATATTATATTACATTAAAAGAATAACTTCTGCAATGGCCACCAGGTGAACAGTAATGCTAGTTCAGTATCTGTCCACCAGGTTACTGAGTTACTTTAGATTTTAACCGGTAGGTGCGCTGCTATAGTTCCCTCTTGTCATTACTAAGAGATTATTGTTTATTTATAAAATTAAAAAAAAAAACAATACTTTTCATACAATGCATTATCATTATATAGCATATTTATAAATTTTGCATTAGTAAGAATAATTTCTTTCTTGAAAATACGGAAAACGAAACGAACAGAACTGTAAAACTTATTTATAAAACCATTCCGGTCCCTAGATTTACTTTTAATATGTTTATAAAAGAGTACTTTGCATGTAATCAAAGTGGAATTATCAATGTTAGTAATAATTTTATGATTTGGAAGCTGTATTCATGTCAATTCTTACCTGATTGTTGAGATACAGGTTATCTTTAAATCTAGTGTCTAATCTAGGTAGAATGAATAATAAATTTTAAGTTTGCCCATAATATATTATAGTTCCAAAGAAGACTAGTTTGATGATTTTATTCTTTTAGTAGATAAAGAATCTTAAAACATGTTTTTTTATAATACTTTCAATCATTAAGTAATTAATAATAGATACATGTTTATATTTATTATTCACAGATCATGTTTATATGTGTTAATAATAAAAAATATAATCAAATAACTATTTTTATATAAAACAAATTATGTAACATTTCATTATTTTATTTTTGCCATGCTAGTTC
Organism: Homalodisca vitripennis; assembly: GCF_021130785.1. Classification (NCBI taxonomy): domain Eukaryota; kingdom Metazoa; phylum Arthropoda; class Insecta; order Hemiptera; family Cicadellidae; genus Homalodisca; species Homalodisca vitripennis. Next base: position 32,926 of record NW_025782305.1, on the reverse strand, counting down.
GGTTCTTGTCCACCAGGTAGAAGGACGAGTTAGTTTTAAACTTAAGTAGTGCCCTAGTACTTGTCAATTTCTGTTGACGTGGTTAATTATTACAATTTGGCATTGAAATTCAAACATAAAAAAAAAAAAATGAATATAATAGTAAATTTTTTTTTAAAGTGTTTTTTTGCATATACTACAAAATGAATTAAAACAAACCTAAAAAACAAATTATTTGAAACTCCCGTCCGCAGACATAATTCTAGCATGCTTATAATACTTATTCATCACTGGTGTTTTTACAGGTTTATGCAACAACGTTTTATTATTATTTTGGAAGCTGCATTCAGCCATTTTAACCAAAATGATGAATTGCTGCTCATTATGAAGAAAAGATTTCAGTAAAGAAGTATTAATTCGGTATGTTATCTTTTTTAAGTAATATAGCAAATAGTAATGAAGCATTTATTTGTTATTGACTATGACTATGTTCAAATAAGTCATAATATGAAAACCTAAAACATCTGATTCTAAAACCTAGAGCTCGTAAATTTATCGCTCTTACATACAAAGTAAGTATGGCATGAATAGTAAATTTAATATTTTAATATACAGCAAAACATACGTTTGATAACATACTGTATCGTTGAACGTAATATTTAGAACTGAAAAGTCAAAATATTTGTCATTAGCATAAGAAGCTATATTTAATATCTCTTTAAAACCTAATAGAAAACTGTGCTACTTATATATAAAAAGTAGCATGCGTACACAACAACTCCAGATATTTTGCTTAAGTTGAGGACAGTTTCTGAACCCTGCAGCTTCCCATTGAGGCATCACAGGGTAGAGAAAAAGTCTAAATTTCGAGCAGAACTTCATATTTTACTCATAAACGTTGAACGTCAATTTTAAACTTGGTTTAATTTTCTATAAGAGGAAACATTGAGTTCACACAAAGTGGTTATTTCCACTCCATGATTTGGCTGAACGTTCACAAAATCTTTACTTGGTCTTATGAGTCACCATGATGGCAACAAAAACTCAGTGAGTGATAAATTTGTATACAGACTGAGTACAATCTTACACAATCTCAATACATGATGTTGGCGGATTTGTTGGTAAAGCTTTCGTTACAATATACGATCCTTCCGATACTCCGTTATATTATTGTAATCTATATATACATAAGACAGAAACCGATGATGGTACATTTTTTCTTCTCTGTCATACCCCCGAGTATCTCACCTTTGTTGAGTAACAGCTTCTTAAACTGCCTCTGAGGCGTCATCGGGTAATCTTGCCTGGAAAGTGTGTTCACTTTCATTCTCAGGCTTTTTCCATCACGTGTCTATCTAAGGGCATACTCTCAACATGCTGCCGATGGAGACCATATGCATGATACTTACAAGCCGCATGATCCACAAGGTTCTATCCCTCAAGGAACCTCAGTACTTGAGCAAGAGAGAGTGTTGTGAATTTAATTTAACTCCCGCAAACCTCCAAACAAAAGTTGGAATGCTATTATAAGGCGTAATTTACCTTAAAAATGTTTAAACCTCGATTTTATCTTTTATTTTTAATTAATTTTTCTGCAGTGGTATTGTAAATTTGTAAGTTATTTAATAAGACATGAGTTTTTTCTAAAAAAAAAACTGTGTAACTGAGAAACGCTCTTAATAAAGACATTTTATTTATCATTATGTGAGAAAAATGCTACATGCTTTATGCGATTTAACATTTTCATTATAAAAACAATAATTAACCAATTTAGTAATAAAATGTAAATTTAAATATTTCTTTTATCTTGAAAAATAGTACCAGTTATATGATTCTATTTTGTACTATAAAAATAATATACTAAATATTTTTATGAACAACTGGGGCATAAATACTAACTTTCAAGGAATCAGTTCACTAGATGAAAGGCCGAGTTAGTTTATAATAACGTCGGTAGGGGCGCCTTTGTAGGTGTATATTTCAAATCAAGTGAATAATTATTAGTATTTAAATTAAAAAATATAAAGCTTTCTTAAATGAAAAAATAATGATATAAATTAATTTTTTGTTTATAAATATATGTTATGTTTATAGTTCAAAATACATAAATATAGAGCAAAAAAAAATTAACACTATATAAATGATTCTCGCTTGCAGATTTAATCCTAGTATGTTTATATATTTATTAATGCCGTATTCATTCAAGGTCTCTACCAAATCGTCGTTATTATATTATTTGAAAGCTGCGGTCAGTCATTCTTACCTGAATGCTGAATCGTAGCTCATGAGTTAAAAATGCAGTGGAATTGAAACGTGTCGTAGTGGTAGGATATTCGTAAAACCAATCATGAAACAATGTTATAATACAATTGTAACATTTGTTTATCGTTTATTATGACAACAATGTATATCTCTTAAATCGTTTCGAGCTTAAAATACCTCTTATTATCTTATTATTAGGTTTATAGTTTAAATATGCAGCAACAAATACGTTCGATAATCTAGCGTATCGTTAAATTTAATATTGTAGTGCTGGAAATATTAAAATGGATATTGTGAAACCCATAAAAATTCTAGTACAAAACTGCAAATGTGTTTAGGTACAGAAAAAAGCTGAATAGTACACCCATTGGAGACTGAGATTTTAACGCTATTGTGACAACCCAGGACTGAGTTTTTTTTTGTTTAAAAAACGTTTAATAGTTTTTTTTCAGTTATGGTGGTATAACTTACCTGTAAAAAAGTTTTTGTTGTGGAATTCATGTGTGGTATATATTTACAAATAATTACAAATACATTTTTACTTTTTTTAGTATTTATTTACTGTATGAAAAATTTCAAAACAGTTTCTCCAAATGTAAAGGAACTTTACATTTTTTACATTGTTAAATTGTTTTCTGATCGCCTTCCGTGATCATAACACACTTTACATCTTTTGGATGGTCTAGCTTTGTTTGTTGGAGGAATTTTTTCAATGAAATGTCCCCATTGTTTACATTGTAGCCTCATTGGTTGGTCTAGTGAAGGCCTCCCTCCTGTAGGCCTATCAGGAAGCTGAACTGTTGATAGTAACTGGTCAACAATGTTTAGCCTAAATTCTGAAAGATGAATTTTCTTTTTAGTGACCAAGTTGTGTACAATACTAGCATTACATAATGCAATATCAAAAAGGTAAAAAAATATTTTTTTGTACCCTTTGGCACTCCTACGCATTACTGGAAAGGAGGAAAGTTTTTGGTCCTGCTTGTCTAACCCCACACATATACTTGTTGTAATCTACAACAACATTTGGTTTGAGGCTTACTACTGGATTTTGTTTTCTACTTTCTCGCTGAGAAGTTACTTCTTGGAAATCTGGTCTCTCGTGGTATGTTGAAAGCATTGTCACATCCTTCCTATCTTTCCATTTCAGACACAACATGTTATTACTTGAGCGAAATGTTATTTCTCCTTTCTTCAGTTTTTCTTTTTTTATTTCCTTGGGAACATTTTTTTCTATTGGCTCTCAATGTACCAATGCAATAAGTATCTCTGTTTAGGAGCTCCAAAAAAAGGTTTGGCGATGAATACCAATTGTCCATAAACATAAGTCGACCTTCACCAACTAAGTCTTCTGTCATTGTCAAAACAACTTGTTCACTAACTAGCATTGTAGTGTCATTGGTAATTTCCTTCCCAGTGTATATCTTGAAATTGTAGCAGTACCCTGTTACAGAATCACATACCTTATAAATCTTAATTCCAAACCTAGCCCTTTTTGAAGGGTTGAATTGGATGTAGGCTAACCTTCCTCGGAAGGACATCAAACTTTCGTCAATACAACAAAACTTTCCAGGTTTGAATACCCTTTTGAATGATGACAAAAGTAATTCAACAACTGGTCGGATTTTCCTTAGTTTGTCAGTTTGCAGAAGTGAGGATGAAAAGTGTAAGTATCTAGAAATAGATTTGAATCTGTCGCGTGACATAACCTCACTATAGATAGGACAATGAATTATTTGTCTGCGAGACCAATAGTCAGTTACTTTTTGTTTTGGGTTTTGTGACATCAAAACAACAAGGCTAAAGTAAGCCTTCATTTCATCCTTGGTTACATCAGTCCAATTATTATTAGGCCTAACATCACCTCCACCAAGAATTTTCTCCCTAGCATACTTGTTAGTTTCACTTACAACTTTATCCCAGAACTCATTGGTTAGAAATTGATTCAATACATCTAGCTCTGTACAATCAGCATTCAATTGCCTGGAAACAATTGGATTTATACCTGAATTTCCAGTAAAGTTGATTTGCCTTACTGTGTTTGTGTCATTTGTCCAGGTCCAAGTTTGGAGGTTAGGCCTATTGTCATTGTCGTCATCGTCATCACTACTATCACTTCGCCCGTCATTGTCACTGATTTTCATCATTATCGTCATTGATATTCACAGTTTCGCCATCTAAATCACCACTATCACTATCACTTTCATTCAGTACATTATCCACATACGCAGATAACTCCGACGAACGGAGAAAACACTTCATCGCGAGACGCCATGTTGCTCGACTGATCGCTGTTCTATTGCAAACAGTTACGGTATTCAGGTTTATGTTCGGTTTTTGCATTCAGTTTCTTGTATTCGGATGTTAGATACCGAATAATACGATTCAACTATCGATCGCTTGTTGGTGAACGGAATAACCATACAAATAACCGAGAATTATATCGATTGAACAAATCCCAAAATTCATGACGGACACTGTCCGTCATCCGTCTTTACGCGCTGTATACATGATGACGGGCAATATACGTCATCCGTCGCCAATGGGTTAATAAGGAGAGAATTAATCCGATATTTAAGTTAATATGTAATTTTAGATTAAATGCGGTATTGTAAAAGGGAGATCGGCCTCTCGCGTTTATTTAAAGATTAAATACAAGAAATGTCTAAACTCCTATACTACTTCGATGTTAACACGTGGGAGTACTCTTATATTAAAAAACTGTTTCCACAAAAGCTAATAATGTGCCATAACTGCCAATTCTTCTGTTACCTATAAAGTGTGATTAAAAGAGATCCACAAATGATATGACCAACTGTATTAGAGAGATACCTCTTAGTCATCGTAATTTACGTATTTTAAGTCATTTACGTATCTGAGAGCGGTATTTGCGTAATTTGTTCAGTAAAATTACGCAAGAAGTTTACCCGTTGTTGCTAGTTGCAATATTCTGTAACACAGTCACATTAATGTAAAAAGTATACAACTTAAGTTAGTGGAACTTACCTCTCGAAAACTAATCTAAATTACCCCATAATTTATGTGCTGTATCATTAACATACATAAAAATTTAATGTTGTTCGTCGAAATAACTTACTTATCAGACTTAATTATTGTTCTAATCAGCTGTGTCTTAACATGAAAGCAGATTCAGATGTTTAATCCATGATAGTTAAGTCATGCAGATTGTTTGTAACAATATAGTTTTTCAACTTTAAAAATAATTATCGTGTTAACTTACATTAACTTATGATACAAGAAAAATAATTTAATTTTATGTTACTTGGAAAACTTGCAAATATGATATATTACTGGATTCAGAAAAATGCCACAGATTTTGAGCGATTTCAATAAATGAGGTTCCGTTTGTTTTGGAATAAAATTTATAAAATCTTTAGAATTTAGTACATTCTTTGTACAATAAGCAGTTTTTAAGAAATTCGTCATCAAAGACTTGAACGAGACGAGATTTTGATATTTGTTGACTAAAAATATTAAAATGTTTTACATTGACGATATTTACTATATTATCATAAGCCGAAAATTGCTACTTTTTACCTTTAATGGTTGTTTAGAAAAAAATTGTAATGTGAAAAACACAAACAGACGGACAGATGCAAAATGATGCATTTTAGAACATATATTTATAGGAACTTCTTGGTTTGTTTGACCCCAGGAACAATCTCCTGAAGTTTGTCAGACAAACTGTGCACTGAAATTCACCACGAAAACATTCTGGTGCATAATTCGTCTTATCTTTCTTATAAACTTATTTTTCAGATTAAATGTGTAGAGTTTGTAATTAGAGCAGTTATGTATAAGACAATATTCTATTGATGATGAACATTGTCTTCAATAAATGTAATTAGATTATGCTAATTGCCCTGTTCCTTGTCTATCACTATTTAATAAATGTAACGTGAAAATCAAGATGATAGTGCCTGATTACAGGTTACAGACTATACAGGCCAACTCAAGACTTATATTTCACAACGAAGTAGTGTAGCTTTTAGTGAAATTTATGCGCCGGAAGTAGACGCTTTTTTGACTGGGGTCAATACATCATTGTATGTATTTTCTACCTATAGTCTAAATTGTGTCACGAAGACCATAGCGATAAAACATTCACTTTTTTAAGAGGAAGATAACTAACCATTTGATATTTTTAATGCTCATGCGATTCACGTTAATCAAAATAATTTACGACCAAATCCTGAACCTAATTTAAATGGAATTAAAATAAAACGAATGTTGAAGGTGTTTTCCAAGTAGATTTCCTAGTGAAACCTTCAAAACCCATAACAGCTTATGGAAATTATTTGTGGGTATACTTATTTATTGGATATTATTACCGAGAAACTAATTCGTTGTTCAGTTTCAGTTCTGTTTAATTTATTCGGTGATGTTCTGAAGATGGATTTGGAAACTCCAAAGACGTCGCTGTTATTTAGCAGGAAATTGCGTGCTTATTCAGTCGTCGTGAATAAATGCTAGTTAAAATAACTCCAGTAGTACGAACAGGCATGTTATTTTTAAATTTTACACAAGAACACTCACTTGAATTTTTCTGAGTTACTAATAACACATTTCTTCCTATTCCTGAATTTATTACAATATAATTATTCAATATATTCAGAGTGAGTGGGCAAGGCATGTAGTTAACTAATTTAAAATATCTGTAATTCATGTGTAAAAGTCCACCAACCAGAAATGACAAAGTAACTAGGCGAGACAATAAAATTAAGTAAATGGGTAATACACATTTCATTGAACTAAACATTATATTTTAAACATTGTTAAGCCCATCCTATTAATACAGTATTATTTTGAAAATTAATTTTGTAAATCCAATCCTAATATCCCTATCTTGTTGAATATGGATCTCTCCCCTGAGGCCCATCCACATCCCTACGTCGCGTCGGCAACCCTGAACATTCAATTCCAAAGTTCTATACACTTTGCTAACCTAAATTTCTTACCACTCATCTGGCTATCGTTCTAGCATGTTAGGTCTTAGGACCCGGCCCAGTTAAATTATTTATGACAACTCACTCACACATATGTTATTTCCCAATTTATCTCTTCTGGTGACAACAAATACACTACGTCCTACTTGTAGGGGGTTATAAGTATGACGAACGAGAGTAGCCTTGTTCACGCATTCTGTTTTTTTTCACTCCTTCTGAGTTTTCTACAGATAAAATTCCCATATAAAATTTATATTTACATTTTTTTGTTTTAATTGACGATGGATGGAATTTTACTAATAGTATGATTAATATACGTATCATAATAAAATGATAAAATACAGCACAAAGTACAACGTTTTTACGGGGATTTGGGTTTTAAAATTCAGTGCTTTTAAACGATATTTTAAAATAGGCAAAATTATTACAAACTAACTTTCGCTTATAAACTATTTTAACACGGAATAATGAAGAAACCACAATAACAGCCAAGATGAGCTGCATATGAAAATTATTGTAAGAAAGAATGATTGCAGCGTTTCAAATAATATAGTGTTATTTTTATGGTTATTCCTTAGAAGGATGGTTGAGCATGTATAAATTTATAACAAAATTTTAGTGATATTTGCGTGCGACTTTACGTTTTTTTACTTCATTTAATAAATTTTTGTAGTTTAACATTAAATGTTAATAAATATTCACTTTTGAAGAACAGAACAACAAGGCCGCTCCTAACAGACTCAGGCCGAACTAACTTCGGCCTGCCACCTGGTGGACAAGAACTAAACTAAAAATTGTGTTGAAATTAATCCATTGCTGCAATTGAGATTGGCATTCTTAAAAATAAATCTGAATTGTTTCGTGAAAACTGTTTTAAAATTTTTTCTATTATTGAGTCATATCACCGGGAGTAACTATAAACAAAATCAAATTGTAGATTTTATGTTGAAATCTTCTACAAAAGTTGGTCAGTGATTGTTCTTATAGCAAAAATTAAAAATCACACAATGGATGCTGCACAGTTCTCACATATTAGTACCAAAATCCTTGAAGGTGAAGTTCCGTCATTAAAATAATATGCGAATATAATATAATTAAATATCGTGTACAGAGCGCCAAATATTTAATATGATGAGAAATTATTTTATGTAACAAATATTGTATTTTCTGTATTGTTATATGTCCACGGTCTGGTGAGCAAGAGTGTCTATCGTTTTTTTTTTTTTTTTTTTGGGGGGGGAGGGGGTGATGCATGCGATTCTCATGTTATAACGCAATGAAAAGTTCACTTGAAGTTTCACTTATATGTTAATGATAATGATCTTATAATGAACAGTATGTGATTTTGTATTATTACTTGAACATATAATTATTTTTATAATCGTCAATTTATTCAAACTTTGTGTTCGCATGTTCTAGATTATATGTCAAAAGTCATTAACGTCTTATACAAAACTAGAATTCGATAATAATTAAGAATTACTTAGAATGTCAGTTTTAAACAAATATTGTAAAGATGTCTCCTATTAATCACAAAATCATTTTTTATATTGTACTAGACCGTGAAGAGTTTAACATAGGGGTATTTTTTCAAGAAAATATTTCAATCAATCACGTTCTAAATGTTCGGTATACAATAAATTGTATATATTACAGTATTACAGTATCTTACAGTATTGTATATCTTACAATAAACTGCTAAAATACTTTTTTAGTGATGAGTTAGCTATATACTCTATCTCCAAACCATTACACGGATAATGTAATATTTTAAGGCATTCTCATTTCGTGGGTCTTTTTTAGCAACTGTGTGTCATTTCCGGACCCCATTCTGGTTCTCCATTAACTAAAACCCATTTTGGAACTAAAAACTGCAGTAAGTAATTATACAGGTTTGCCTAATTGCCTCATTACAAAAAATTATTTCATTTATTTTGCTATTTGATCGTGACTGTGGCACCCAGTCTATAAATTGAAGTACACCAAAGTGAATTGCAAGTGTAGTTCAAAGACCTAGGTTATGGAAACAACTCAACTCAACCTTAATTATCGTCTAAAAGCGGGTCATTGGTTTAAGCATGTGGATTTTAATAAGAATCTGTATTCTGTTGAATTTCTGAACTCTGCCCTTCTTGTACTCCCGGTAATCAATATTATAAGAATAAAATTTAAAAAAAAACTTTATTTTCATTAACATTACAAACTCATTTAGTCCATGACGAAAATATTGAAATCAGTAAATAATTTATAAAATTAAGTACTCATGTCTATCTTTAATAAACTACAGACATTACAGACAAGATTGTACTGACCTCAGTAATTTTATATATCCCTGCGGCTGTCATTCCATCAACATAGTAAACTCAGTGAAACACCCAAATGAACAGGTAATAGTACTATAGTCGAATAGATATAACTTCCGTATCGGGCGTGGGTGGGGCGTTCTGACGTTTGGAGTGAGAGGGAGAACTGCCTGGTTGGCTACCCTGAACACAATTAGGAGCGAGGAGCGTCTGACGCGGTTGCCACAGCAACAGGCACTGTTGCCACATCGGCAAAGGCATATTGGCAAAAAGCGGTAGGCTTAATTTTACTGCACGCTGGTACATCTGGAGGGTTTGTTCCTAATTATTGCTTGTTATTTGCTTCAAAGCAAACCACAGACTACCATGAAGAAATGAACCATGACACCTTTTCAAATTGGTTCAGAGAATCACTTCTACCTAACCTTTCTGCTCCATCGGTTATTGTTATGGACAACGCCCCATACCACTCCAAGAATTTAGATAAGGCCCCAAACGCAACGTAACAAAATAGCGGAAATTCAGGCGTGGGCTTCGCGAGCATAACATACAATTTGAAGAACATTTTACAAAAGGCCCGAGTTGTTAGAAATATGTGAAATGAATAAAACCACCGGTCCCCAAGTATATTATATATGAGATGGCTAAAGCCCAAGGACATAAAATCGACAGACTGCCACCTTACCATTGCCATTTCAATGCAATAGAGATGGTTTGGGCACAAGTTAAGGGACAAAACGTTGCTCGGAACAATAAAACATTTTAACATGACTGAAGTTAGTGAGATTAACCGAAAGAAGGACTTCAACAAGTTACAACCGTAGAATGGACGGATATCGTAAAGCACACAAAAAATCTATTTTAGTAGAATCGTGGGCAGAAAAAGGTCTCATTTGAAACAGCAGCAGTAGAGGAAATGATAATTCACGGTGAATGGAGATGACATTGACAGTGAAACTAGTGACCTTGAAGATTTTGCTGAAGAATATAGAGTGCAAACTGACCAAGGAACACACAGGAAATATACGTCAACAGAATATATGCTGACGGTGTTTGAAGTATTATTGAGACCCCCGCAATAAATAATATATTCGTGCTGTGAATGCAATATTAGGTTTTCAGGAGTACCCAAATTATTTGTCCTTCACGATATCCGAATTATTTAGTAGTTGTAGATTTATTATATAATTATAATGGTAACATATTAATATCGCACATATTTGTGTTAAGTTAGAGAAATTTCGTTTCTGATTACTAGTGTAAACAATCAAAAGACAACACACACTGACGCGTTGTTTGTTGGTAAGTACGCTGGCGCGCACCGTTCTGATGTTCTCTTCTCAGTGTTCGGTAAGAAACGTGACCGCTCACGGCAGTGCCCGCACCAACGCGGCAAGAGTCTCCCCCACTGCTCGCTGGCCCCTCCACACGCTTCCAATACCGGAAGTTACATCTATTCAACTATAATTAATTGAAAAAACGAGCTGTATGTCAGCATTCATGTAGAACGACTGACAATAGCTTCCAAAAATTATAAACTGCAACATCATGTGTCTACTATCTAAGACCAACAAAATATTGAATTTTACTGAATATAAACTTATTACTTGTAATTCTGGGAACGGGAACGTTTAATAATTATAAGTCTGCATATGCAAATGTTTTCCGTTTTGTATTTATATTATATGAAAAAATAAATTATTTCCTACAAGGACTAAATTTTCAAAACAATTATATGTTCAAATATGTAAAAAGTATGTTTCATTTTATTTTAAATGAATTACAGTTGTTTCAGTAATAAAAAAAAAGAGCAACCGCAACGAATTCTAACGATTTCTGTCCAAACCAACTCAGTCAGTAACCTGGTAGGCAGTATCTGAACTAGCAATACCGTTTGCCTGGTGGTCATTTTCATAAGTTATTATTTTACTAAATCGTAATATTTGTTGTTTGTTAACGTATTTAATATTAATGATATTACATCGTGATTCCTTAAGACTATGCATTGGGCAAGTTATATAATGAAATATTCCTCCTTTATCTGTTTACTGTAAATTACTGTCTTTAAATAATACATTGTATAGATTAAATTTACATAATCATAACCCAGCCTCTCTTAGGGTCTCGCCATTAACTCTTCTGAACTATTATTGATTTAGAATATATAAGTGATAAAAATAAGCTTAAGTAAGATTCAGGTCAAAATAAAAATCTTTTCAGTGTATACAAAACACATTAAAAGTTAAAAAAGAAGTTTGTTTACAGATATTAAAAAATTGCAAATTAGGGTCCTTTAGAGGTAATAATCCAAGATTAGAGAGTTGTAGATTAAATACTTTCAATATAAGAACATAATAAAGATTCACTATGCAAACATTAAATATATTGATTGATCTTGGAAAAAAATATGTGTCACTAAAATGTAAAAAATATGAAGGAAGAAAAAATTTGTCAATGTCAATGCAATTTATTTGTACTCTAAAATATAGTCTGTAGGTGTAAATATAAAGTTCGAGTTAAAAGTAAAGATACACTCTGTGTAGTTTTGATAGATGAAAATGGAGGGCTGGATCTCAGGATACCTTTCTAGGAAATAAAAGTAAAATTTTAATTTCACTGTTATAACCTTAACCATTTCTCCAAAGTGGGATTTTGGGAGGACTGATCAACATTTTTAATATAAAGACCTATTAGGAGACACGCTCTTTTGAAAGGTCATGAAAGAAGATGAACAGTTGAAACTAGAGCTTTATATCTCAATCCAGTACAAAATGGCAGCTCATTGGTATTAATTAAAAATTAACTAAGAGAAACATGAACATCTACATTCAGAAGGTAAATAACTTCATAGACAACCACTTTCGTTATAAACTCAAACTAGTTTTTACAGTTATTACCTGCTGAAGGGCAGGCCTGCCTTTTTATCAGTTAAGAGGAATTCCAGTATCATGTTCAGTTTAAACTTGAATGAATGAATGCAGCCTTCAAAATAAACAGTCAAACAATTTAACCAAGTAACTGATCCCAATATTATGTCTTAATGATAACCTAAATTATAAATATGTTACTAATAAATGTACGGACGGGCTTGTCTTAGTTATAATTGATTTACTTTTCCTGCTCTTTCTTCATTCAAACAATAAGCAATTTATATTTTTTAACCTTGGAATTTATATTACTTTTTCATTTTTAAGTAATATATCAAAGTTCTCTATTGTAAATTAAATTACTAATTATTACTCACTTTAGACGAACTGTTCGACTACAAGAGCGTCTCAGCTGATGTCAGGCCAAACTAACTCTGCCTTGCCACCTCGTGGACAAGACCTGAACTAGCAAAACTCAGGAAATCCAACAATAATATTGATATTTTGTATTCTTACAAATTATAACTGGATACTAACATTAAAGTTTGAATGCATGGGCAGTTGTTTTTTGAAAACTTTTATTATAATATTTTCAATTATTAACTCATATCGCCGGGGTTAATTCACAAGATTAATGCCAAATACCTTGAAGGTGAGATTCTGTTGCGGTGTTATTAACATTAAGTACAATTAAAGTGACTCGTGTCAGTAAGTTATATCTATCTACAGAGCGGCAAATATTGTATATTATCAGATATTATTTGAAATAAATGTTGTATTTCTGTAGTGTTGTATTTGATATTTCAGTATTTCTTGTAGTACATGTATTTTTAGTGTTGTTAAATTATTATAACTTTATGTTCATGAATTTCTCAATGACATGTCAAAAACATATATAACTAATTTACCCACAAACTAGAATTCGATAATGGTTACGAGTTATTTACAAAGTAGTTTTAAACAAATTTATTAAAGATGTGACAATTATGTCTTTAAATAATCACGACATACTGGTAAGTATTTTGTTTGAGACTTGAAATAAGAATAGTAGTTTAATCTAGGGTCACACTTTAATGAGAAACTATTTCAACACACTTCGCAAACTGGTCACGGAAATTCGCGAAAACCACAATACTGTTAATAGCAATTTTCCATGATTACAAAATCTCTGAACTACAAATTGGATTTAATGAACATGTTTCACCTTAAATCTTGAGTGATTGTCCAGAAACAGATTTTAGCGTTGTTTGAGGAACAGTTCGACACCAACGTAAATGTTCCTGCTAATCCGTGCAGCTGCAACTGCAACGGGTCCTTAGTCTACGAACAAGTTTAAATAACATGGAAATGATTAATCATGTCGTTTATTGAGTTTCTGATATAACATTAGTATTAGTTAGAAGTTCTGTAAAATAATCTAAATCGATATATAATATACTCATTTACAAGTACAGTATAAAAAAACACAAATCACACGCTATAGTATAATAATTGTAAGTTTACTATATATTTCCTTTTTCTTAATAAAACACCAAACCTGCATTATAAATAACAATTGAAGATATTATTTTCAACACTCTTTCTTACAATGTTTATTAGTCCGATATATTTTGATATTTTTATTTTTGTGTAGATTAAACCGTTATTATAATATTACTTCTATTGGTCGGATAAGATATTCTTTCTAAGTGGTCAACATTCTATTAAAATATCTTTTTTATGTTTAGGCAATATAATAAAACAGCTTTTTAAATTCACAATAATTATAATACTCGGTCTTAGTCAATAAAAAGTTAATGCTTAAAAACTATATTGTAAGGTAAGCAAATGTCTATGAGTAAAACTTATATATAGAAAATATGATACTTATAAAAAAACGAAAATTTAAATTAATAAAGATGAGCTGCAATTCATCTATATGGGAGGCGGTATTTCAGTAACCAGTTATTTATAACATTTACTTCTCTACAGTATCTGTAACGGATACTCCAATACAAAATTATAACAGATACTTTGTAGCCAGTACTCTCTATGTTTACAATATACTGTATACATATTTTCTCGTCCTGGTTACTTCGATAGTGCTGAAGTACTCATATCTTCACTGATACTAAATACTGATTTATAGTTGCAGTTATTCAGTGTGTTTTTATATTTCCATTTCAACGTAATACATTAAAAGTCTTTCCTGTTCAAAATTACAATGTTTTATAATATTTTAGTTCAATTTATTGTGTGTAGTTGCAAAAAATCAGCGTGTTTTTGTATATTTATGTGTCACATTTTATAATACATTTTTTAACCCTTTAGTAGTGTAAATATAATTAGAAGCTTTATAATGTACTTTACTTCAAGTGAGAACTTTTTGTTTGTTTTTTTATGACAAAAATACTGGTGTTAACGTACAAAATATAGAAAAGAGAAATTAAAAATTACTTATAAGTGGAATTTTATTTTTTATGACCTAAAAGTAAAACCTGTTGTGTCTATTAAATTCTAGTTATAGAATTCATCAATATGTTGCAATGTTAAAATACATCTTAAATAACATAAACGTATATGATCATAATAATTAATTTTGGTTAATGTAGAGTTTAAATAAAATAATTTGTGCTTATAAATACATTTAGTGAAAACAGTTTTTTCTAAACTATTTACTAGGAAATACGTTTTATTTAAATCGTTACAAATACTTGTTTTTCGCCTTCTAGTTATCAGAGTAAGGGTATTCGTATTCGGTTCATTAGTATTATTTTGTAATTTAGTACCTCCGAGTATCGGTATCAAAAGTAGCGAGAGCAGGTACGTACTGACTGTCCTATCTGCAAACAACACAACATTATCATTATCAGCTGCAATCAACATTCATGTAAGAACGACTGCATTGCAACTTTCAAAATTTATTAACATTAAGATATTATCGTTTCTTAAGTGAAGTCGTAACAAACCGGAGTATGCATTTTATAAAAAGAACTAATGTTTAATCTGCGGCTGGGAAGGTAACTAATCAGAACAATTTACTTTAACTGTTTTAAATTTACGTATAGATTATTCAAGCATATTATCATAAGTACTAAATTTCGTTATATACTCTTATTTTCAATCAAGCTAATATATATTTTTATTTTAAATTTAGTTTATAATAATGAATTAATTTCAGGCAAGAAACTGTGACAACTGCATGCGGCACCTGTCAGACTTTAAAACAAACTAACTCAGTCTGTTACCTGGTGGACAGGAGCAGAACTAGTGTTTAGCGTTCCTATGGTGGCTAACAGTTCAACTACCACTTTTGTTAATTATGGCATGGTTTTGACAAATAAAAATACATTGGAATTGTTAAATTTCTGGTGTTATTCTATTTTTATCTTTCTCACGACACGTAAATTTAGATTAAATGTGTGGAGTGTGTAAATTCATCTACGTAAAATTGTGGCAATAATACTATAAGGCAATGTTCTAATGGATGAGATACTATGTAAATTTTTTCTTTAGTAAATAATTTTATATTCGTCATTTTTACAAATCAGCCCTGCTTTGTACTTATCACTTGCTTACAAAATTTAACGGGACAACCAAGATGATTGGTGATTGAATACAGGCAGCAGAGAATACAGTTTTTTTAAAACTTATATTTCACAATTAAATAGAGTAGGCTTTTAGTGAAATAGAATTAAAATTAATTATGTAATAATACATTGTGACACAAATATTATATGTATCGGAGAAGCAATCTCTCTTGTAATCGTAAGAAAAATTAATCATTGGTTTTGTATATTTCCTACCCTAAACAACCAATTCCAAAATTCTGCTATCTGGACGCGGCACTGATATATTATATACGACAACTCACACCTATATATGTTTGTTATCCATTTATCTCTTCTGAAGACAACAAATAGACTACGTCCTACAGCATTAATTAGTACACAAAGTGAAGTATATCAGTGAAGATCTGTGGCACGAAACGTCACGTACCTTAAACGTATGCTGTGCTTGATATAACATATTGAGTTGTACAGATTTTTCCACTTCAATATAAGAGATGAGTGTTGGATTTGTTTATCACTTTTGAGTGGTAACAACACTTAAATATTTCATATTGTTTATAATTTTGTACTGTTTATTTACCCGTCTATGAAAATATTAAAAACTTAGGTTTTAATAAGTAAAGTTAGTTTTACTATTTTTCTTCCTCATTTAAAATACAGGACAAATATCGTGATTGTCAAAATTAGTTCTATTTATCAGTAAAAACATTTTGGAATCACCTGATACAAAAAGAGCTTTCGACAACCACGTCTGTACTTACGTGCATGCATGTCTGTGTTTGATAAAGCCACATTTTTAGAAACCATGTATTATAAGGATATAAACAACAAAAGCAAAGTACATGAGAATAAAAGTACATTGTTATAGAATTAAAATATATACATTACACATTAGACTAGTAAACAAGCACATGTTATCATACAATATATGAAAATCTGATTCAAAATATGAACATCCGAAATATATCAATCCCAGTGTGAATAGTATCCAATAAACTATAATTCGAACCAATATAATTCTACAATGTTTAATAGATATACCTACAGAATTTATAAATTGTGTACCAATGTAGTTTATTTAAATGATAAATTCAATACACTGTAGATAAAATATTTTTGCCCTAACATGAAAGCACATAAATTCGAATGTTTCTGAAATTGAATATTTTGTGGAAATAATTTTAAATCAGTTATGAATTTTCACATTTTGTTAAATTTGTTAGTATTTTATTACGTAAATTAACCCCCTCAGTATTTTTAGATTTACATATTAAATTACTCTCCAAATTGAAAAAATTACAAGAACCAAGTGCGTTAGAATTTTTTATCCACAACACAAACGTGGCCAATAAAGCATCACAATGTATTGTTAAAGTAATCTATTGAAGATAGCTTATGCGTGTTTATTGGCTTATATATCTGCCGATAAAACTATACCCTAATGCTCAGCCGAATCCCATTGAGTGACATGCAACAACACCGAACTCAGTGTTGCCAATATAGAAATGAAGCGTCAAGCACAACTTTAAGTCAAATACGCCAGTTAGTTTTCTGTACTGACAGACAGATAGACAGACAGAAATAATTTTTATCGAATAATAGGTCTCGCAAAAGTGTGATCATGATTAACGTCTGATCAATATAAAACAGTTTTTTATATAAGAGTACTTCATACCCCACGTAGCCTATTAAACAGCGAAGTAGTAGTGGAGTTTTAGATATTTGGTAAATTTAATCTTGAAAGACACAAATTCAAATTCATTTGCAGTATATATATAATATATATATATATATATATATATATATATATATATATATATATATATATATATATAAGTAGATATGAATATGGGGTTTCTAGACCCACTTTTGGGACAGTCAGAAAATCAACATAAAATACTGTTTAAAGGACAACAAAACGAATCTGTAACTCACGAATGAAAAATTACCGAATCTATAGCTGTTTGCTTCTACTTTCTAGAGCTGTCAAATCAATCTATCGGAAATGTCTGCTACGAATTAACGAAAGATCTTCTACTCTACAAAAATTGACGGTAACACAGTCTTTATCTTTAATAGTCTTCTTTCCAGTAACAACCAAGTGTAATTTTATCATGTTTTTATTCAATTCTTTAATCTTTTTTTCATCCAAAACATTCAAAAGTCTGTTCGGTAAGTGTACTTTATTATCTTATCTTCCAACTCGGCAATTATTGTAAACCCGAATTTATCTTTTATTTTCTCCAAATTCAAAATTTTGTAATTTCTTATTTTCTTCTAATTTCATTCAACTTCTTATATTCTTTAAACTTGAATTCACCAACAGCGTTCAAACTCTTTCAAGAACTCCATTTAGATAGAAAAAATTTTTAAAGACGGAAAAAAAAATGAAATTTGCTAACAATCACTCGAGAAGTCGAGGGAATTGCCAACATCTTCATTGTTTGACGAGGTTCTTCATTTAATTTCTCCAAATGTACTATAAAATCATCGAGGATTTCTAGCTTAAAAAATCGTAGACAAATTCAACATCCAGATAATGAAAAAATACAGGTAATATCTTTTCATAATAAACGTGTTGTATTTAAACCAACAAACCTAATGTATTCTTTGAAAAGGAAAATAATTTTGTCAATGGTTCTAAGAGATAAGTAAAAATTTTTATTATTCTGTTTTCTAAATTCTGTAACAAAAATGTGTTTGCTTCTTGTCTCCATATTGTAATTTTCTAAGCAGGTTATTCAAATGTGTTAATTTTATTTCGAAATTTCTTAGGTTTAGGTCTTTCGTACAAAATTAAATTACAACCTCTACAAACTAAATATCTTTTATCGATAATTTCTCCTCTATTAGAAAACACTTGTAACAGTTGGCATTATACTCTTCCATTTAAACAAAAAGATTTTTTGTTTAAATGGAGATTATGGAACTAAGTCTACCGAGATATAAATTTTTTCAGCACAAATGTTTATGTTTACATTTCTACAACAGAGATAAATAGAAATAATTTTCATTCTACTGTACAACTATTTAGGATATTTTGTCCTATGATTACAAAGATAATTCCGGAAGAAATCGAGATTTTTCATCAGCGAAAGAGTATATTTTTGAAGTTTTAGAAGGAATGAAAGAGAATAATATGAATTTAAGCAAATTATTTTTCTTAAATAAAAATCTATTCTACTAAATTGTCATCAAACAACATGAACTCTCCAAAATCACTTCAGTTTCTAGCATTTAAAGAAACTTACCACAGGAAATAGTCTATAAAGAGACTTCTTTGAATTATACCTTAAATATGTTAAACAAATGTTGATATTTTCCTTAAGTGAAAACGAATCCTTAAATGAAAACGAATTCAGAGAACTTTTAAGTACTAAAAGGTGTTCAATGCAATTTATTACAGACAACTTAGATAGTATAAATATGTTAAATGTAATAGGAGATTTTAAATTAAATAATAGAAAAATAAGAAAAAATATTCCGATTTTTACAAAATAAACTAAAACACCAACAATCTGACATTTTTCATCGCTTTTATGCTAAATTTCATTGTTTATTTGTTGAAATGTTGAGAAAGACAATATCCATACTGGCCAAGGAATATGCATACAGCTAGTTTTTTAACAAGTCTTTGTAAACAACAAGATTTATCAAAGGAATTTATAAGAGATCACGCTTTTGTTGTAGATTGGGATAAATTATATGGAAAAAACATTTCACGAAACAGATATATTGTGTGTGTGTGATTCTGACGAAGAAAAGAGAAAACGTTTGTCATTCAGCAATTCATTACGATATAATGAAAGACATACAAAATGAATTGATTTGTTATAGTAATGTTTCCTTGTTTCTATACACAGCTCATCGATGAGTTTTTTCCTCTATGCGTCAAGTGTAACCGCAACAAGCGCACGCTGCACATCACTCACGCTGGGTGTGGTCACTCTTTGTTATCAACAGGTGTATCTGTAATCAAGTAACTATTTTCATACTGTATATTGTAGTGATGGAAGAGGTTAATGTAATTGAACAAGTGAATACTTTGAAACGGTACCATAGGGAGTGTGTTAAGGTTTTGTTACAAATTGAACAAAGTGGAATTGATAATATTAAGCAGAAGTATGATAGTGGTAATTTAGTGCTTTCAAAAACGTCCAAAATAATAGCGTTGAATCGCTGCTGAAAGAAAAAAACGTCTAAAGCCAAGGATCCATCAAAGTTACATAGCTACCTTGTAAGTCTTTTAGTTAACTCATTAAACAGTAAATGAAGAGCCACTTCCACTACAATCAGATCAGACTGCTGTTTATAACTTCCTCACTAAATGTAGTGATAAGCTTAAAATAAGCAACGCAAAAACATTTTAAACATGTATGCTGTTTATGGCCATTATCTCTGCATTTACAAAAGTTTTTTTGAAGCTGAATACAGGGATGAGACATGGAAAAGGCATTTGAAAATTAATTTTAATATAAAGTGATGGTTATGCAAGCAATCTTATAAGTGTTGGAAAACTTATAAACAAATACCCAAAACTTCAAAACTTATCAATATCAGTACACAAATTTCTACAGATCAAGAAAGAAATAAACACTATGTTGGGAAGGAATGAAGAATACAGATTGTTTTGGAAAGATCAACAGTCCACAGTGGTGTCACCGATGTCGTCAGAACAAAGAGAAGAAATGAATATGTATTAATCACTACGCCTGCATCATATCTGTAACACTTCCGCCAGTGATACCAAACAATGACCTTGCTTTGCGCACGCCGTGTGTGGTACAAGGACAGTAGTGACACCAAACAATGACCTTGCTTTGCACACGCCGTGTGTGGTACAAATACGATGTGAATACGTCTTTAAAACGATACTTATGTTTCATCTTTAATTAATAAAAAACAACTTCTTGAAATATCTTCAATGTATTTTATTTATTCAATCCTTGTAATAACTTTTTTAAGTTAACGTTTAAAAATTATTTGTTAATAGAAAACAAGAACATATTAAAAGTCTTTTGTTATTGAATTTCTCTAATATCGTTCTTAATCACATCATAGGCTAAAAATTTCTCAGAAACCACAACCACATAACAAAATCGCGTTATGTAACAGCTTTTTGAAAATCCATATTGATAATTATATCGTTCTTTGAACCAGAAATATTTGTCAAACTCTTTGTTGTATCAATGACATAAATAGGTCTATTCGCTAAAAATTCTTTAGGATTGTAATACATTTCCTTATTATTACAGTAAACTTTCTTAAATCTTGATACATCTGATACATGATTCTGAAAAGACCTCCTGAAAATGTTTAAATTTTGAAATTCATCTGGATAATAAGAACCGTTCAATTTTACTCTGATATTTTTTACATCCAAACTATCAAACTTTGAAGGATTTTTTTTTTTTCTTGATTATTCTGTCTACCTGTTTGAAAAACCAATGATAACGAACTTGGGATTGAAGATATTTCTATAAATATTTGTAATATCGAACGAATAAGTTGTTCCGGAAATACCTTTTTGTTCAATTACATTGCCAATCTAGAAAATTAAAACATAATGTTTTGACTTTTTTGTAATTTCATCAATCAACCTAATTTTACTCGTGGTTTTATAATCAATCATTGGAACTCTAATAAAAAAAAATCTGTAATTGTTATTTTTCTTCCATCAACAGGCATAACATTTCCAGTTGCAGTCTTCAGAATCACATCATCGTCTTCTGCTCTTATAAAACTTAGATAAAATCCTCCTTTATTAGATCGGAATAGTAACATTTTCAAAAAAATTCCTAATCCAAAATGAGATAAATTTCCAGCTGCTTCAAAAACACCAAATTTAAAATCTGATTCAAAGCCATTAGAAGTTTGAGAAATAACATCACTTTTTGAATACGAAATAGTTCCTTTAATCGTGCTTAATTGGCCACAGTTTTCGACTTCTTCTATCAATTTATTGTGTTTTCTTACTTCAATCTTAGAAAATAAAAAACGGTATAAAATTATCGATTAACTCTAACATTATCAGTTTCCAAGATATGCTTGACCATCTTGTTTTGTTAAAGTTCCAGAAATGTAAAACTGGAAGTTAGACGAGCAAAAGTTATCTCCAAAATCATATTAAACTCAGTTCTTTTATTCGGTTCATTCAAATGTTGTTTACTAATTGGATAGAAATTTTTAAACTCCGCCCTTTCAATATCACTAGCATATTTTCTGTAGTCCGCCATTTAATAAGAGAAAATTTAGAAAATTTTAAACATCATGTATAAGAAAGATATCATTTTTTCATCGATCTAATGTACGTTTTTATAAGAAAAGATATAAATTTTAGTAAAATAATTAAAAAGATTAGAGTCATTTTTTAATGATCTACTTCGTCATATTCAAGGATTCTCTTCCTTAAAATTTTGCGATCCTCGGTCACATATTTCAATAAAATTTGCACAGGATAGTAACCGCTATCTATAATATTGTTCCAATCAACTGTATCTTTTATTTTCATCCAAAAAACTTTATACTCAAGTGTTGATAGAGACAAAGAACAGACATATGATCTTTTAATTGATAATGTATATTTTCTTGAAATGAACTCTGGGGACAGATTTTGATATTTAGCAATGTTATACCAATTCAATTTGTTTACGTATAAATCTCATCATATCTTCGGATAATTTCATATTTTTGAGAAATATCATCCCAATGTTCTTTTTTCAAATCTCTTTCGTGTTGCATTATAAAAAGATCGAAAGCACTGTAATGTCCCGCCATCTCTATTTATTAAGAAAAAATTTCAAGTTTTTATAAATTGGCTCTTTTTTGCGTCACATTCAGCACATTTTCCAGAAATTCTTTTTAACTCTCCATTGATATTTGCGTAATATTTTTATATCATTTGTTGCAGTTTTTTCTTTACATCTCACACAGTATATGAGCGCCATTTATATAAGGAAATTTTATCATGCATAAAAACCCTGCGAGAATACCTATTTCAGTAAGATCTTCCTCG
Source organism: Homalodisca vitripennis (assembly GCF_021130785.1). Lineage (NCBI taxonomy): Eukaryota > Metazoa > Arthropoda > Insecta > Hemiptera > Cicadellidae > Homalodisca > Homalodisca vitripennis. Next base: position 9,982 of record NW_025782305.1, on the reverse strand, counting down.
AACTTATTAAGTTTTTCTTCTAATTTTTGAAATTTGACAGCATAAGAATCATTGTATTCAACAAATTTATGACCAATATTTCTCAAAAGTTTTCGTAGCATCTAAACTAAACTTATCAAAAGACTCTTTAAATTTAGTAAGTTTTTCATTAATTTCACCAACATCGTCTACTGATCTTTTACTTCTTTCATCAAGTTTTTCATAGACTTCTGTTGTAAAATCTTTAACATGCTGTTTATGATTCTCATAATTTTGTTTTAGTTTCATTAAACATTTTAATAGGATCTTCTAATTGAATCATTACAACAACATCAAATGGATTAATTTCCTTTACTAACACTGCTAATTCTTTTTCCTTTAAAATCTAAGGCATTTTTAACATTTTTAACATTCGGATCATGTAAACAACAATATCGATGTTTTTCTGATAATTTTAAGGTTTTAAAAATTTGTTCTTTAACAACAACAAGACATCATGTTTGTCAATACCAGGTCGAACACCGACAATTCTTTTTTTTATTAGCCAAAGTAACATAATTCTTTTCAACTTTGATCGCTTCCAGTAATTTTATCAGCTTTTTTTTCGATATGAGACATTAAATTGGTTAAATATTTTTTTTTGCACCATCTTCAAATTCTTTTTTCAATGTTTTTATTTTATCAGCAACTTCATTTGAACTCATGAAATTTGCAAGTTTGTTATCATATTCTGCTTTAAAATCTTCAATCTCGACAGCAAACATATCTGAATCTGGAAGGTTTTTGTAATAAATTTTCTAACTTGTTATCAAACTCATTTCTCAAACTATCAAAATTCAAACTATTATCTACATTTTGAATAATTTGTGTTCCAAATACGTCAAAAATATTTTGTGAATCCATATTTATTAAGCAATAATTTGTTAACCAACTTCTTTAAAAATCTTTACCATTACTCAGTTCATTCAAAACAAAAAACACATAAATGACCACAAATTGGGGGATCTTTGTAGTCTTGAATTTGAGAATCGTTATAATAAACGTTTGATTTTTTTAAAATATTGGATCAATTCTCTCGGTGGTTTGTCCTCAATTCTTCCATACGAATAAAAATAATATGCATTCTTATCATTTTTATAATAACAAATCCAATGCGTTCCACTTCCCATAATCGAGTCTTAAATTCACAATTCCACATTCAAATTTCTTAAACTTTTTCAGGTAATGTATCTCTCATGAAAGATTCCTCTAAAATGTTAAATATTTTTGCAGATTTCTTCCAATTCCCCGGAATGTTAAAGGTTTAAATTTTTTTTTCAAATGTTTGATTTCACGTAATTCAAAGTTTTTTCATCTAATCCAGATCCTGTAACATCTTCCAACTCTTTATCTAACCAATTTAAAATGTTTCGAACAATAGGAATCACATCCTTTTTTAACGATTGGAGCAGCTTTACGAACATAAGGAACAACATTTTTAAACAACTGGAATATTTTCTTCCAAAATCTAATAAATTCTTTCAAAAGTCCACCATTTTTTGAGTTCTTTCAACTGATTATAAGAAAATTCTATTCTGACACCTTTATCGTTTTTCTTATGTTTTTTTCGAGTTTATTGTATTGTCTATTTGTTAAAAATATCTTATCTTCGCCATTTTTTAGTTTGATCTATTTTAAATTGAATACTAACGAGGTATTTTCTTCTTAAAAGCGGATTTTATTTTATTCTTTCTTCTGAATTTTTGCTGAAATTTACGTTCACCTCCATTTATATAGTTAAAATTTCAAGTTCTCTTCGATTCCCATTCCTAGTTTTTTCTCTTCAAAAAACATTGCTCCAGCTGTTGGAAGCGCAACAAATCTTTCACCTAAACTAGCATCTTTTGATAAAAATCTATCCATTGCCTTATCTTGCAAAACTTTATCTGCGATATGTCTGGAATTTGTGTCTCTATGTTTTGCATTAAAAAAATATCCGTGTTCCATAGCAGCTTGATCTAATTTATTTATACCAGTATCTCCTCTTTTTAGTCTTTTTTCGAGTTTTGTGCCAGGCCCCAGATACTGATAAGATGGTACGTGTAATTCAAAAGGTAAATTGTTGATAAAATCATTCAAAAAGTCCGCTACCTTCAATCATAGATGAACTTATTGCCGGCAAAAACTCTTTGTTAAAATATTTAATTCCATCAGGTTTTTCAATCATTTCATCAAGTTTGTTCGAAATAAAATCCTTAATCGCTTTCTTTTCGTTCAAAAAATTGTTGTTTCCAGCCTTTTCTTTGAGCATAAATATAATTTATAATTCCATCGAGTTTTGTCAAATCGTCGATATATCTGTACTCAATCTTATTATCACTGTATTTTCTTTATAACCAGATCCTTCGATTCGTTTTTCCCAAATTGGTTTAATTAATTTAATATATTTTTTTACCTCTACTTGACTTAGGCTTCTTAGTAGATGGGTCATTATTTTTGTAAATTGAGTCAGATTTCCCATAAAATTTCTGTATACTTTTTCAAATCTTCTTCAGAATATAAATTATCTTTTGGAGGCGTCATAGTCTGTTAATAATCTCCATAAACCTTGAGTTCCTTCCATATGTTTTTTCATTAATAATGATATCATTATGTTCAAAATTCACGGGCAAATTTTCCAATCATAAAACTTTTCTTTTTTTTATCCCAATACAAACCAAATTTATCATCTTTTACTCTAGGAAGGAATTTTTTTAACCAATTTTACCAATTATTATATCCGTTGTTCCAGGACTTATTGGTTCAACTATGGTAGAGTCTTCAATGATTCTAGGTCTAAATGGTGTTGAAGATGGTTAATTTTGGCAATTCAAACTCTTCTACTTCAGATTCTGGAATCGAAATATCGGCAAATTGTCGTACAACTGGAACCAAATTCATTAAATTATTGATTATCGCTTTAAAACATTTTCAATTTTGCCCTCAACATTTTTTATTGCAGAAGTTACAGGTTGATTGATTTTTTTGAATAAGTTCTTGTTCTTCTCATCCATTCGAATCTGTTTCTTTAAATTCTTTGATTATTTCTTTTCGATTTGATCAAGTTTTTTTCGCTTCTTCAGAAGTTACGTTCGCCATTTATTTAGGAAAATTTTGAAACGTGGAACGTAAAAAACGTGAACGTGGAACGTAAAAACGTGAACGTGGAACGTAAAAACGTGAACGTGGAACGTAAAACGTGAAACGGAGAACGTGAACGAGAACGTGAACACGAAACGTGGAAACGTGAACACGAAACGTGAAAAACGTGAACACGAAACGTGAAACGTGAACACGAACGTGAAACATGAACGTGAAACAGATTTACCGTTTTTTCTGTTATTTTCATAATGTAAATAAAAATTTAAAGATAATATAAAAATATAGTTGTAACAAATATTTTATCAAGTAGATTTGTCAGACCACTGGAGCAGGCATTTATGTTAGAAAATTTATTCAAATATTTTTCCATTTTTTAGGCTTCAAAGTTAGATTAATAGTTAAAAATCCATAGTCTTCTTTTCCAAATTTTATCACATAATTCATTAAAACTGGTTTAAAACTCATATCAGATCCCACATAATTGTTGTAAATTTTTCTCGAATAGTGATCATCTTGCTTAAAAACACACAACATATTCAAATTATTTCTAATAACTTGTTTATCAACCTTTGAAAAGCATTGGGAAAGATAGATACAGGATATATTTTTGTGACGAGACATTACGAAATATTCCTTGATAACGTCTTGATTTTCTAAAAATACAATCATCAAAAACGATTAAAGAATTCGGTTTACATTCACTTAATGGAACTATGTCCTCGGAAGCATTATAAAAATATGATATTTTCTTACTTAAGTTTCTTCTCAATATTTTCAAAATCTTTCTTGTAATTTTTTTATATGCGTCTTGTTTCAAAGACTTGCTAAAGACGTATAAATTGGAATAAGGAATCAACCTATTGTAGATAAAATTCAATAATAAAGTTGTTTTTCCACATCCACTTGAACCAACAATTAACAATCTGATTGGTTGATCTTTCTTTTTTTCTTCAAAAGTTTGAAGCTTTATTTGATCTTTTTTGTTTTAAAAATTTCTCCATTTAAATAGCGAAAATGAAGCTGTTCAAGGTTGACTTCAGAAAGCTCTCAAATTATTTTTAAACTTGGAACATCCTATACACTTAGAGGAAGAATCAAATTAATTTTATCGGTTTTAAGCGGTTTTTTATTCTGACAATTTTGTAATAAATATTAGTGAAAGTTCTCCTTATTGTATAGGATTTAGTGAGAAGAACATAACAAAATATTATGGTTTAAACAAAGGATATTATACCTTCGATCAAATAAAAAAATTCCCTTAAAAATTTTCTAAAAAAACATTCAAACAATCAGATATAAATCTTTAAACTTTGACGAAAACAAGTTTGAAATGCAAAAAAATTATCTCTCTAATAAAATTCAAATAAAATCACCAGTAAGAATAATTGTTTTTCAGCAATTATTGTAGATTTATTAGGGTTTGTTCAAGAAACTATTGAGCCAAATCAGATATATTTTAGGAAATAAAACGCCAAAATTTAGTAGACCTTTTCGATGTAATTGAAGTGCACTGCAATCTCGTTGAACCTAGTTTTGAAAATAATACCGAACATTTTACACAAAGAATCTGAAATTTTGTAACACTTTTTTCCCCAAATGTTGCTTATGGATCAAAAATCAGTGAAAAACCCAAATGAAATCGATTATATTCCTATTAGAAAAAATATTACAAGAATTCAAAAAATCGTTCTGGACTATTCAAGACTCTGAAGGAAATCTATTGAAAAATGAGAGTAAAACAACAATTTATTTAAGATTGCAAGTAAACTAGATAATTTCTTTCTATCTAAAATGGAGTCAGTTGTAGACCTACTCAATAATCAACTTACATTCAATAATAAAGACATTGTAAACGATTGTTGACGAAAATAATGAGATCTGGTTTAAGGCTAAAAGATGTTGCAGAAGTATTAAGAATATGAAAATACGAGGACAAGCTATCATAAATAATGTCGATAATGACGATAAAACAACTTTTTGAATGTATAAATTACAGGAGTCTATCCCATAGACCCCGAGAAAATATTCAAAAACATACTATTTTCGTTAATGAATCTGGTTTATATTCTTTAATTTTGAGATCTAATAAGCCAGAGTCGAAATTGTTTAAAAAGTCGGTTACAAAAAGAAGTTTTTGCCAAGTATTAAATTACACGATGAAAATGTTAAACTCTCGATTTATTATATTTTGTTTGTAAATGTTTAGCATAACTAGGTAACCATCGTAGAATTTTTTTTTTTTCATATTCACAAGGCATTTCGTTTTTATATAACTTTCGCTGAAAATTTTTTTTAGCACAATCTTTGCAAAAAAGCATCTTTTCTATCTTTACTATACTGCCAGTTATTAAATTCAGAAATATTTTTAAATTTCTTTACAAAAGTAACACTTTTTTTTTTCTTTCTAAAAGTTAATTTGTCCATTTTTATCATGAAACCTTACAATAACAGTCTTTTTCTATTCTCTTCCTTATAAAATTCTTGGACACTTTGTACATTTCTTTTTGAGGACTCCATTTATATTGAAAAAATTATTACACGATGAAAATGTTAAACTCTTGAATTATGATATTTTGTCTGTAAATGTTTTTGAAGATAAGGTGTAAACCATTGAATGATTCGTCCACACTCGCAAAGAGTCGGTTTTCTTTTGACGTTTTTGAATAATTCTTCTAGCACAAATCTTTACAATGTGTATGTTTTTTTATCTTTACTTATAATGCCAATCGTAAAATTTGGAAATATCCTTAATTTCTTTACAAACGCAACATTTTTTTCTCTTCTAAACGTTAATTTTTCTAATTTATCGTATAGTTCTCTCTCATATTTACTACGACAATCTTTACACATAGACCCTATTCCTCCTTTTTTAGTCTTATTTTTATGAAATTCTTCAAAATATTTTATAATCTTGACAAATTGTACACTTTCTTTTTTTGAGCCTCCATTTATATAGAAAAAAATTACAGCTTTGACTTTCTCAATTCATATTCATAAAACTTTCCGGTTATTTTCTTCATTATTTAAAATCTTTTATACTATAAGTTACAGGATCTGTGTTATTAATTTGATAAATCACAAAGATTTTCTCTTGACCAATTGTTCTTATATTTGTTTGAAAATGTTTGTTTTTACTAACAATTCTTACATGATCATTGACTTTAAATTTAGTTTTTGTGTGAATTTCTGGTGGAATATACTTGAAAAAACGGTCTCTAATAAACTCCTTTTCTGCATCTTTATCTACGTCTTTCTACGTCTTTCGGTTTCATTTTTATTGTGCTGTGAACTGTATCGTTATAATTGTTTACGATTTATTGAAGAATATCGATCCATTTAAAGTTTTTTATTAATCTCAAAAATTACTTTCATTCTCTCATTTTGAGTTTTGTTATATCTCTCTACAATACTTGATTTCTCTTCATTTTCAGTATGATAAATCTTAATGTTTGTATTTTCTCAAAACATCGTTAAATTCTTTATTTTTAAACTCTAAAACCCCTTATCTGTATGAAGAAGATTCGGAGGTTTGTGATTGATCCTTATGGCATCTTTTACTATATCTTCGACAGCTTTTGAAACATCCTTGCCGTTTTTTCTTTTGATAGCACTTGAACCAAGCATATTTTGTGAGGAAAGTATCAATAACATTTAACATATACTTAAATCCATCATTTTGATCTGAATAGTTTAGGACATTTATAACTAAAACTATCTGCTGCCCATTAAATCGTCAATTCCTAAAGTTATAATTTTTCTCTTTTTAAACTTTTTTTCGTACTGGTGCATGAATTTCTCTAGCTTCAATCTCTCGATTTCTTCCTTATTCTTAGATTCTTTCTTTACTTGTTTTTCATAAGGATTCTTTATAAATTTACTCTTATTTGTTCTTTACATTTTGAACATTTTGCTGCAATTCTATACAATCCGTTTTGAGTTTTGAACAATCTTAGAATCTATATTTTTCGTTTTCTTTTTTACACTTGTGACAGTGAATTAAATCATCTTTCCATTTATATATCAAAGTTTCCCCAACTTTGTTTAAAACTCTTCTAAAATATCTGTTTTAATTTCGCCTTTAATATCCATACGGTACTGTATCGATCTTATTTTCTAGGACAATTCTCTTATCATCTTTAGCGTTCAGTGCCAGCTTGTTTATGGTAACTGTGTACAACTCATGTTTGTAGCTTTTGATTACTGTCATCTCTCTAAATTCTTCTTTATCTTCGAACAAACATTTCTTCAAGTTTTCGATATTTATTGTTTTATTTACAACGCTTCTCTTAATCCCTTTGCATCTTACTGGATTTTTGTCTAGATATTTGTACGAGTACATTTTCGATCTCAATCCACAAAATTCTTCTAAAACTTCGCTATTTAACTCATCTTTGAATTTCCCTATTACCTTCTTATTTTTAGTAAGTGAAACATTCGTGATCTTTTTGGACAATCACTTGTATCAAAAGTCATCTATATTTTTCTTTAATTATTTTAAAAGGATCTCGTTTCAATTCTAGGAAATAACTGTCTGTATCCATGTAACACAGATTCAAATCTGGATCAAACTTCTTTAATTTGTTGTAATAAAACTCGTACATTAGCAATTTTGAGAGGTCGAGAACTGAAAATCCTATGTAAATCGGTTTGTTAAATTTAACCTTTTGTTTGTACATGTGACTCGCTATACAGTTGTCGTCAAAGATGTTAAAGCATTTGAAATTTGTTTTCTTAGCTTGTTTCATTGAAAATTCTTCATTTCCAAGCTTAATATCACATCTGTTTCTCACATTTTTTCCATAGATTTTTCCAAAAACTGAGTTTGTTTCATCAGCTTATAAAAGTCCTTTTCAAAGTCGCTTGTAGCTTTGGTTCTCATGTTTGTGTTTAAAATCAATGTATTCTTTCATAAAAGGCTTCTGATCGAATTGCGATAACTCTATTCACATGTTTTAACACCATTCCTTGTTCCAGATAGAATTTCAAATTTCTCGAATGAACAACGTATTCAGTTTTTATCCAGTAGAGTTGTGCAACAGTTTTGTTTTTAAAATGTTCTGGAGCAAGAGGTAAATCCTTGTGATGTTCGTGTAAATTTGTTGGATATCCAAGATCGACTTCGAGAATATAGCCATAATCTTCGTCGCCAGTGAGTTCTAAAATTGTTTCTTGCCACTCTTCTTTTTGTATAACGTTTTAGGATCCATCCACTTGATATCGCCGTATGGTAAACTTTGCATGAGGCCATAACCCATAAAGTTAATTAGCATCGAGATAGAGTAAATAGTTTTCGGGCTTTGTCTTATCAAAAACCTTTTAGAAATATTTGTTATTTGCTTTCACATATCGTTTAATACATTGAGAAATGCCTCCGCGAATACCTTTTTCGATCATTAAATACATATCGTAATCGTGTATCAGTTGAAGCTCGATTTTAGTTAATTTTAAAATAGCATCCCATGCAAGACTGGGAGCTGTTAGATAGTGTGCTGGATCAAGCTTATAGCAATTCAAACAAATATTCCTAAAATTTTCAAAGATATCAGCGAGCAATAGAACATCTTGAATGTTATAAGAGATCAGAGTAATTTCCTAGATTTTTCTCTTTTAATTTGTTCCAAACATTTAAGTAGTGTTGATAATCTTTCTCAGATATGCTCTCGTCTGTCAAAAGTGAATAGAAATCTTGGAATTCTCAAATTCTTCTGTGTAATCAAGTTTTTCAATACTGTCGATAAAATTCATAGGGAAATATGCCTTTTCCAGATAGAATTTTAAAGATTTCTTCTTCGTCATTTGGCTGTTCTTTTTAGAATTTCATTCAATATTCTTCCATCCTGTATAAAATGATTTGTATGTTTGAAGTCTTCTTTCTTTAGATTTTTCGCTAATTTTTTCAATAGACGAGGCCATGAATCTAAATGTGTCCACGAAAGAGAATTTTATGAACTTTCTAGGTTTGTCACCATCAAACTCATACCCGTATCCAGAATTTACAGAATAATTTATATATCGTTCATCGGTGTTTGCAATCAAATCAACATTACCGTACTGTTTTGCCAATTCTTTTATGTACAAATGAGTATCGTAATTTGACATATTATGACAGAAAACTTGGAATATTTTGTGGAAATTTCAAATTCAGATTACAACATGAATGAGCTGCGTCTCGAAACTTTCCAGTGACCGTCAAATGACAATGATCTCTTACTTTATTATAACTCTTATCTTTCCAACTATCAGGAGTAAAACCATACTGAATTGACTCAACATCATAAGCAGACCATTCGCAAATATGACAAAACGTTTGCATTTTTGGTATGAAATTTCTTCTTCTTCAGTCAATTTCATAGGTTTTTTGTTCTATAGAATTATATTTTGTAGCTATGTATTTTCGATAATTTATTGAGTTCTTCAAACAATTTTGCAGGAACATTTGGCAAATCTTCTTCATTTTTTTTGCTCGATAACATTATCGGCTTGTACATACGATTGGTCACATTCGACACTAAATATAGAGGTAAAACCATAAGGAATGTGCTTCTGAATCTTGGTTGTAGTCGATCTTTGTGGATTGTTCTTGCATGTCGGAATTTTTTCTAATATGCTCTCAAAATCCATATAAATAACGTAAGGATGGCTAAACTTCTTTTGATAATTAAGTAAATGATGTTGTTTGACCTGGAAATGGCATAATTGGTTTACAAACTTCATGTTGCTTGCAAATTTCTAAATGGTCTGCTAAATCTCCAGATTTGTAGAAATGGCTTAAACATTCTTCTACAAAGAAATTTCCTTTCCTTATGCTTGGATAACTGAGAACTCACGAGTTTATTTAAATCGGTTATCAAAACATAATGAGATTTGTCTTCTTGTTTAACAT
>NW_025782304.1:0-37095 GCF_021130785.1 Homalodisca vitripennis | reverse complement strand
TTCCAGTTGCAGTCTTCAGAATCACATCATCGTCTTCTGCTCTTATAAAAACTTAGATAAAATCCTCCTTTATAGATCGGAATAGTAACATTTTCAAAAAATCCTAAGCCGAAATGTGCTAAATCACCGACCGCTTCAAATTGTCCAAATTTAAAAGTTGATTCCAAATACTGTTTGAAAATACATCACTTTTGGAATAACAAATAGTTCCTTTAATTGTGCTTAATTGACCACAGTTTTCGACTTCTTCTATCAATTTATTGTGTTTTCTTACTTCAATCTTAGAAAATAAAAACGGTATAAAATTATCGATTAATCTAACATTATCAGTTCCAAGATATGCTTGACCATCTTGTTTTGTTAAAGTTCCAGAAATATGAAAACTGGAAGTTAGACGAGCAAAAGTTATCTCCAAAATCAATATTAACCTCAGTTCTTTTATTCGGTTCATTCAAATAGGTAAGAAAGGAGGGTTGCTATGCTACTTTTCAGCTACCTGTAAAAAATCTACTTTTTTGCAAAATTTTGCTAGAATTCTACTAAATTTAGCAAAGTTTTACTAAAATTACTGCATTTTTGTTCAAAATGTTGAGTTAAAAAATTTCAGCTACTTTTAAAATAGTGAAAAAAAGTTAGAAAATTGTACTAATTTCGGCAAATATTAACAAATTTAAAAAAATCCTAATTAAAAATTTTTGCTATATAAATGGAAGCTGAAAATAAAATCTGTGCTACTGAGAAAAATATATTCCTTAACAGAACTCTTAGGAAATAAGAAAAAACCTACTAACGAACGCTTCGGATTATGGCTTTTAAACGAGAATTTACATAACGACAATCTGATTACGAACATTGGAGACTTAAACTACGTAGAAAACGAAGAAAGAATGGGGAAATTTAAAAGAATTACAGAACCATTTTGCGATAATATTATGGTTTTTAAAATAACAGATTCTACAGATCTGGAAGGAAAGCTGTTGAAAAAAGACGTTTGTGGCTCCTTTAACAGTTATTTGAGGAGTAAATTTTCTAGATTTCCACTAGCAAAACACGGCGTAAAAGCGAAATTACCGCAATTACTAGATTCTAATACAATAACAATAAAAGGAGTTAAACAGATTATAAGACAAGATTTTAAAAAGATCGCGAAAAAGTATAAAAAACCAGTAGCTGTTCCGTACAAAATAGAGTTAGCGGACGTAAAATTATTATCATTATTGGAAGAACTACCAGAAATCTTAGAGCAATTAGCTGTAGAACACTATTATTTGCTAGATTTGGACATAACACAAGACTTTGCCGGTATCTTTAACAAAGAAGAAATTACAGAGTACTTGACAACAAATTACAATTTTTGCAGACAGAAAGACGTTAAAAATAACTGTAAGATCATTGTAGATAACGATAAAACCGTTGGAAAGGACTGTTTAACCTGGATAAATTCTAACTCCAGGGTCAAAATCTACAATAAGTTCGTGTGCCAAATGACCAGCCCAGGAATTAACAAAATTTTAGGTAACAACGTAGTAAACTTCGTAAACTGTCCAGACAAAAGGTTAAAAGAGACGTTCTCTAGCGAGTTAGCAAAAAACAACGGAATTAAAAGATTAGAAGCAACAATTTACAATTATGTAGACGAAAATTTCCAAAACGATAGAGAATTTGATCCACTGGACGACTGTATAAGTTTATTAAAACAAAGCAGGAAGTATTTTAAAAACGCTCCGTTCTATTCGGTATCTCTAGCAAAAATGTGGAGAAAAATAACGGACAGTTTAAAAAAACAGTTGCTGTCTCGTTTTTTAACGACCTTTTACAGTTTGTTTACTGGGGGAACAGAAACACTAAAAAATTGACAGGAATACAGGTAAAACTGCCAGAAAATACAGAAAACAGGAGGAAAATGGTTGCTTACGCTATATCCGCGTTCAGTTTTAATCTTTTACCGGTTAATTTGGTCTATGTTAAAGAAGATAAAAACGACAAAAATCTGGTAAAAATTAAACAAAAGTGCTATTTAAAAGCGGGAAAAACATATTTTTCTAAGTCTAATACCTTGTTTTCTACGGTTCCGAAAGAGGTTAATCTAGAAGAATTAGGGCTGATAAAGACGACAAACGTCGAGCCTTATATCTGTCGAAAAAGACTTAATATTACCAATAAATTACTTCCAAATTCCCTCGAGAAAATTTACCCTTTAAACGTCGTGTTTTTAAAAAGTATTAAAAAAAGGGAACAAGAATTAAAAGAACTTGACATGGAAACAAGAAAAAGAATATACCTAGAGAAACTGTTAAAAAGAACAAGAAAAATATAAAAACTGTAGCCTATAGAAAAAGATAAAAAAATTAACGAAATAGAGAACAGTTTGATCGGTTACTTTTCGAAACAATGGAGTGATTTATCGACTAAAGGAAACTATAAAATTTCGGCATTTGTGGTCAATAATAAAGCAAGATTTAGCTATGTCGGCGTTTTAGCTGAAAAAAGATGGCAATAAAGCTGTTTATTTTATTAAAGGACCTTTTAAAAATAAGTTTATCGAATTGAACAATAATAAAGAAAATTTAACGAAAGAAGGGTTTATTTTGATCCCATACAACGGTTTAAATATTGTCTACTATCCGATTAATAAACCAATTATAGAGATAAAAACAGACGGTTTAACTTCTTTTAACGGTCATACTTTTCCTAAAATTGTTACACTAAACGCTTTAGATATTTTTACAAATAAGGACGATATTATTTACAAAGAAGAAGACAGAATTTGCGCTAAAAATCTTAGAATGGACAAGATAATTGGAGATATTAAGGTAAAAAATTGTAAAAGATTAGAAGATTTACAAGAAGGATTAGAACTACAAATAACTGCTTTATCTACAATAATTTATAGAAAAACCGAAAGATATATCTTAAAAATTCGAAAATGTAGAAGATTGTTACATTTCTAATTACTGGCTAGAAAAAGAAGTAAAAGATAGGAATATTGATCTAAATTACAAATTAAAAATAAAGTTAGACAAAATTAAAACAAATCCAAACAAACATGCAGAAAGGTTTGTATTTGTTGGGTAAAATTAATCCAAAATGTTAAAAAGAATAGAAAGACGTGTTTAGAATTTTAAATGTTGTCTTAATCCACTACCATACTTAGAACTTCTAAATCTGTATTTATAGAGTCTTCCTCCAGAAATATTTTGTAAAATCGTTAGAATCTACATCAATTGTGCTGTTAACAACTTGTTTAATAATCTCTAATATTTTATCTTCGTCTTCTGTATCTAATGTAAAAGAATCTGATTCTGTATTGTTTAAAATATTTACAGAGCTTTTACTATTTTTAAACTGTATTTCTACGAGTTCTGGCTTATATTTTTCATCTAGAAGATTGTATAAACTTGCTCTTAAATTCTTAAAATCTGTCTCGGCATTTTGTATTAATTCTAAAATTTTATTATTTCTTTCTTCTTCGATTTTATCTTTTTCGCTTTGTAATAATGTTAGTGCTCTATCCATTTATTAAGAAAAAAAAAATATTGGAACGTGGAACGCGGAACGTGGAACGTGAACGTAGAACGTGAACGTGGAACGTAGAACGTAGAACGTGGAACCTAAACCTTTACATGTAAAATCACGTTAAATTAAACGTAAAACACAAAATTTACGTTCATGTTACGTTCTACGTTCCACGTTCTACGTTCCGCGTTCCACGTTCTACGTTCCACGTTCACGTTCTATACGTTCCGCGTTCCACGTTCCAAATTTTTTTCTTAATAAATGGATAGAGCACTAACATTATTACAAAGCGAAAAAGATAAAATCGAAGAAGAAAGAAATAATAAAATTTTAGAATTAATACAAAATGCCGAGACAGATTTTAAGAATTTAAGAGCAAGTTTATACAATCTTCTAGATGAAAAATATAAGCCAGAACTCGTAGAAATACAGTTTAAAAATAGTAAAAGCTCTGTAAATATTTTAAACAATACAGAATCAGATTCTTTTACATTAGATACAGAAGACGAAGATAAAATATTAGAGATTATTAAACAAGTTTGTTAACAGCACAATTGATGTAGATTCTAACGATTTACAAAATATTTCTGGAGGAAGACTCTATAAATACAGATTTAGAAGTTCTAAGTATGGTAGTGGATTAAGACAACATTTAAAATTCTAAACACGTCTTTCTATTCTTTTTAACATTTTGGACTAATTTTACCCAACAAATACAAACCTTTCTGCATGTTTGTTTGGATTTGTTTTAATTTTGTCTAACTTTATTTTTAATTTGTAATTTAGATCAATATTCCTATCTTTTACTTCTTTTTCTAGCCAGTAATTAGAAATGTAACAATCTTCTACATTTTCGAATTTTAAGATATATCTTTCGGTTTTTCTATAAATTATTGTAGATAAAGCAGTTATTTGTAGTTCTAATCCTTCTTGTAAATCTTCTAATCTTTTACAATTTTTTACCTTAATATCTCCAATTATCTTGTCCATTCTAAGATTTTTAGCGCAAATTCTGTCTTCTTCTTTGTAAATAATATCGTCCTTATTTGTAAAAATATCTAAAGCGTTTAGTGTAACAATTTTAGGAAAAGTATGACCGTTAAAAGAAGTTAAACCGTCTGTTTTTATCTCTATAATTGGTTTATTAATCGGATAGTAGACAATATTTAAACCGTTGTATGGGATCAAAAATAAACCCTTCTTTCGTTAAATTTTCTTTATTATTGTTCAATTCGATAAACTTATTTTTAAAAGGTCCTTTAATAAAATAAACAGCTTTATTGCCATCTTTTTCAGCTAAAACGCCGACATAGCTAAATCTTGCTTTATTATTAACCACAAATGCCGAAATTTTATAGTTTTCCTTTAGTCGATAAATCACTCCATTGTTTCGAAAAGTAACCGATCAAACTGTTCTCTATTTCGTTAATTTTTTTATCTTTTTCTATACAGTTTTTATATTTTTCTTGTTCTTTTAACAGTTTCTCTAGGTATATTCTTTTTTCTTGTTTCCATGTCAAGTTCTTTTAATTCTTGTTCCCTTTTTTTAATACTTTTTAAAAACACGACGTTTAAAGGGTCAATTTTCTCGAGGGAATTTGGAAGTAATTTATTGGTAATATTAAGTCTTTTTCGACAGATATAAGGCTCGACGTTTGTCGTCTTTATCAGCCCTAATTCTTCTAGATTAACCTCTTTCGGAACCGTAGAAAACAAGGTATTAGACTTAGAAAAATATGTTTTTCCCGCTTTTAAATAGCACTTTTGTTTAATTTTTACCAGATTTTTGTCGTTTTTATCTTCTTTAACATAGACCAAATTAACCGGTAAAAGATTAAAACTGAACGCGGATATAGCGTAAGCAACCATTTTCCTCCTGTTTTCTGTATTTTCTGGCAGTTTTACCTGTATTCCTGTCAATTTTTTAGTGTTTCTGTTCCCCCAGTAAACAAACTGTAAAAGGTCGTTAAAAACGAGACAGCAACTGTTTTTTAAACTGTCCGTTATTTTTCTCCACATTTTTGCTAGAGATACCGAATAGAACGGAGCGTTTTTAAAATACTTCCTGCTTTGTTTTAATAAACTTATACAGTCGTCCAGTGGATCAAATTCTCTATCGTTTTGGAAATTTTCGTCTACATAATTGTAAATTGTTGCTTCTAATCTTTTAATTCCGTTGTTTTTTGCTAACTCGCTAGAGAACGTCTCTTTTAACCTTTTGTCTGGACAGTTTACGAAGTTTACTACGTTGTTACCTAAAATTTTGTTAATTCCTGGGCTGGTCATTTGGCACACGAACTTATTGTAGATTTTGACCCTGGAGTTAGAATTTATCCAGGTTAAACAGTCCTTTCCAACGGTTTTATCGTTATCTACAATGATCTTACAGTTATTTTTAACGTCTTTCTGTCTGCAAAAATTGTAATTTGTTGTCAAGTACTCTGTAATTTCTTCTTTGTTAAAGATACCGGCAAAGTCTTGTGTTATGTCCAAATCTAGCAAATAATAGTGTTCTACAGCTAATTGCTCTAAGATTTCTGGTAGTTCTTCCAATAATGTTAATAATTTTACGTCCGCTAACTCTATTTTGTACGGAACAGCTACTGGTTTTTTATACTTTTTCGCGATCTTTTTAAAATCTTGTCTTATAATCTGTTTAACTCCTTTTATTGTTATTGTATTAGAATCTAGTAATTGCGGTAATTTCGCTTTTACGCCGTGTTTTTGCTAGTGGAAATCTAGAAAATTTACTCCTCAAATAACTGTTAAAGGAGCCACAAACGTCTTTTTTCAACAGCTTTCCTTCCAGATCTGTAGAATCTGTTATTTTAAAAACCATAATATTATCGCAAAATGGTTCTGTAATTCTTTTAAATTTCCCCATTCTTTCTTCGTTTTCTACGTAGTTTAAGTCTCCAATGTTCGTAATCAGATTGTCGTTATGTAAAATTCTCGTTTAAAAGCCATAATCCGAAGCGTTCGTTAGTAGGTTTTTTCTTATTTCCTAAGAGTTCTGTTAAGGAATATATTTTCTCAGTAGCACAGATTTTATTTTCAGCTTCCATTTATATAGCAAAAATTTTTAATTAAGATTTTTTTTAAATTTGTTAATATTTGCCGAAATTAGTACAATTTTCTAACTTTTTTCACTATTTTAAAAGTAGGTGAAATTTTTTAACTCAACATTTTGAACAAAAATGCAGTAATTTTAGTAAAACTTTGCTAAAATTTAGTAGAATTCTAGCAAAATTTTGCAAAAAAGTAGATTTTTTACAGGTAGCTGAAAAGTAGCATAGCAACCCTCCTTTCTTACCTATTTGAATGTTTCACTACTAAAAATAAGAAGGTAATAGGGAAATTCAAATACGAACTAAATAGCGAGATATTAGAAGAATTTTGTGGTTTAAGATCAAAGATGTACTCGTACAAATATCTAGACAAAAATCCAGTTAGGTGTAAAGGAATTAAGAGAAGCGTTGTAAATAAAAACAATAAATATCGAAAACTTGAAGAGATGTTTGTTCGAAGATAAAGAAGAATTTAGGGAGATGACTGTAATAAAAAGCTATAAAACATGAATTGTATACATACCATCACTATAAACAAGCTGGCACTGAACGCTAAAGATGATAAGAGAAATGTCCTAGAAAATAAGATCGATACAGTACCGTATGGCTATAAAAAATGAAGCAAAATCTGATATATTAGACGAATTAAATAAACTTGGAAACTTTGAAAATTGAGGAAAATAACGGAAGTGTTTACGAATATGAATTGAGAAAGTCAAAGCTATAATTTTTTCTATATAAATGGAGTCTCAAAAGAAATGTACAATATGTCAAGAATTTAGACTTTTTGAAGAATTTTCTAAAAATAAGAAATTACCAAAGATGGATTATACTATTATTGTAAAGATTGTAATAAGAATATATAGAAAAGAATTATATGATAAAATGGAAAAAATTAACTTTAGAAGAGAAAGAATGCACACGCTGTAAAATAGTTAAGAATATTTTCTGAATTTTAACAATTGGCATTATAGTAAAGATAAAAAACAAGCATAATTGTAAAGAATGTATTAAACAAATCTTTGCTAGACCAGTTCATTGCGTATGCGGAAGAGAAATTCAACATTTCTATAGTCTTTAAAAGACATTTACAAACAAAACTATCATAATTCGAATGTTTAGTAAAATTTAGTAACATTTTCATCGTGTAATTTAGATATTCTATAAATCAGTCGAGATTCAGTCATATTTTGTGGTAAAATGATTTCCGTTGTATAAGATATTCAAAGATTCTTTCATTTGGTTATACAGATTGATAGAATTTGGTTCGTCAATCAATGAACAAAATCTCTAATTCAGGATAATTTATTTAGATGTTTTAATCGGTTTGGTATTTCTCGTTTCTGAGCTCTGATAACGTAATAAGGATATTCCCACATGTGATTCTTCTTAATTAACACAAAAACATGGTGTTTTTTTTCTTATCAAAATCTTTAACAAACAAGATCTGGTTTCATTAACTCCATTCGCAATTCTTGATTCTCTATTTTCAATGATTTCATTTCTTCTTTAATTTGCAACTGTTTTATTTCATCTTTTAACTGCTTATTTTCGTTTTTGAGTTTGTACTCACCATATTTTCTAATGGAAGGTAATACTTCTTTCGTAACCTAATTTTTAAACAATTTCGCTTCTGGTTTATGCGATCTCAAAATTAAAGAATAAAGTCCAGATTCATTAACGAAAACAGTGTTATTTTGGAAGTTTGAAGGTAAGCTATTTATAGCCCCCCCCTTATATTTAGATTAAAATAGAAGTTTTTATCATCTTCGTCAACGTTTATTCTGATCGTTTGCATAGTATTTTCATATTCTAGAATTTTTTGCTACGTCTTTAGCTCCTTAAACCAGATCACATTGTTTTCGTCAAACAATCGTAAAGATATGTTTGTTATTGAATATAAGTTGATTATTGAGTAGGTCTACAACTGACTCCATTTAGATAGAAAAGAAATTTAACTAGTAATTTTTATTTTGAGAATAAAGGCCAGATTCATTAACGAAAACAGTGTTATTTTGAAAGTTTAAAGGTAGGTCTATTCAATAGACCTTGATTTATGTCTTTAAACATTGATTTATCATCATCAACGTTTAATATTATTGCTTGTCTCGTGTTTTCATATTCTAAAATTTTTGTAAGAGCGTCGAATCGACGCCCTTGTCAGAATCTATGTTTTCAAAGCTTTTTTTGTATTTTTCTTTAACATTGTCTTTATTCGTATTTTTTGTGAATATTTGTGAGGTGGCCCTCGAGGGCTACCTTATCTTTTAGATAAAAGTATTGGTATTTATCATCATTATCAACTCGTTTGAAAGTTTGAAGGTAAGAACGATTCGTTCCCCCCTTGATTCATCATTCTTTCGACAATCTTAAATATATTGTTGTTTTACTCTCATTATTTATTAAATTTCCCTCAGAGTCTTGTATAGTTAGAACGATTTTTTGGAATTCTTTTAATATTTTTCTAATTGGAATATAATCAATTTCATTCGGTTTTTCACTGATTTTTGATCCATAAGCAACATTTTGAAACGTGAACGTGGACGTGAACGTGGAACGTAAAAACGTGAACGTGGAACGTAAAACGTGAACGTGGAACGTAAAAAACGTGAACACGAAACGTAAAACGTGAAACGTGAAACGTAAACACGAACGTGAAACGTAAACACGAAACGTAAAAACGTGAACGTGAAACGTAAACACGAACGTGAAACGTAAAACACGAACGTAAAACACGAACGTTCACGATCACGTTTTACGTTTCGTGTTTACGTTTCACGTTCGTGTTTACGTTTCACGTTCACGTTTTACGTTTCGTGTTTACGTTTCACGTTCGTGTTTACGTTTCACGTTCACGTTTTACGTTTCGTGTTTCACGTTTTTACGTTCCACGTTCACGTTTTACGTTCCACGTTCACGTTTTTACGTTCCACGTTCACGTTTACGTTCCCACGTTCACGTTTCAAAATGTTGCTTATGGATCAAAAATCAGTGAAAAAAACCGAATGAAATTGATTATATTCCAATTAGAAAAAATATTAAAAGAATTCAAAAAATCGTTTCTAACTATACAAGACTCTGAGGGAAAATTTAATAAATAATGAGAGTAAAACAACAATATATTTAAGATTGTCGAAAGAATGATGAATCAAGGGGGGAGAACGAATCGTTCTTACCTTCAAACTTTCAAAACGAGTTGATAATGATGATAAATACCAATACTTTTATCTAAAGATAAGGGTAGCCCTCGAGGGCCACCTCACAAATATTCACAAAAAATACGAATAAAGACAATGTTAAAGAAAAATACAAAAAAAAGCTTTGAAAACATAGATTCTGACAAGGGCGTCGATTCGACGCTCTTTACAAAAATTTTAGAATATGAAAACACGAGACAAGCAATAATATTAAACGTTGATGATGATAAATCAATGTTTAAAGACATAATCAAGGGGGTCTATTGAATAGACTACCTTTAAACTTTCAAAATAACACTGTTTTCGTTAATGAATCTGGCCTTTATTCTCAAAATAAAAAATTACTAGTTAAATTTCTTTTTTCTATCTAAATGGAGTCAGTTGTAGACCTACTCAATAATCAACTTATATTCAATAACAAACATATCTTTACGATTGTTGACGGAAAACAATGTGTGATCTGGTTTAAGGCTAAAGGACGTAGCAAAAATTCTAGAATATGAAAATACTATGCAAACGATCAGAATAAACGTTGACGAAGATGATAAAAACTTCTATTTTAATCTAAATATAAGGGGGGGCTATAAATAGCTTACCTTCAAACTTCCAAAATAACACTGTTTTTCGTTAATGAATCTGGACTTTATTCTTTAATTTTGAGATCGCATAAACCAGAAGCGAAATTGTTTAAAAATTAGGTTACGAAAGAAGTATTACCTTCCATTAGAAAATATGGTGAGTACAAACTCAAAAACGAAAATAAGCAGTTAAAAGATGAATAAAACAGTTGCAAATTTAAAGAAGAAATGAAATCATTGAAAAATAGAGAATCAAGAATTGCGAATGGAGTTAATGAAACCAGATCTTGTTTGTAAAGATTTTGATAAGAAAAAACACCATGTTTTTGTGTTTAATTAAGAAGAATCACATGTGGGAATATCCTTATTACGTTATCAGAGCTCAGAAACGAGAAAATACCAAACCGATTAAAACATCTAAATAAATTATCCTGAATTAGAGATTTTGTTCATTGATGACGAACCAAATTCTATCAATCTGTATAACCAAATGAAAGAATCTTTGAATATCTTATACAACGGAAATCATTTTACCACAAATATGACTGAATCTCGACTGATTTATAGAATATCTAAATTACACGATGAAAATGTTTACTAAATTTTACTAAACATTTCGAATTATGATAGTTTGTTTGTAAATGTCTTTTAAGACTATAGAAATGTTGAATTTCTCTTCCGCATACGCAATGAACTGGTCTAGCAAAGATTTGTTTAATACATTCTTTACAATATGCTTGTTTTTTATCTTTACTATAATGCCCAATTGTTAAATTCAGAAATATTCTAACTATTTTACAGCGTGTGCATTCTTTCTCTTCTAAAGTTAATTTTTCCATTTTATCATATAATTCTTTTCTATATTTCTTATTACAATCTTTACAATAATAGTATAATCCATCTTTGGTATTCTTATTTTTAGAAAATTCTTCAAAAAGTCTAAATTCTTGACATATTGTACATTTCTTTTGAGACTCCATTTATATAGAAAAAATTATAGCTTTGACTTTCTCAATTTCATATTCGTAAACACTTCCGGTTATTTCTCAATTTTCAAAGTTTCCAAGTTTATTTAATTTCGTCTAATATATCAGATTTTGCTTCATTTTTATAGCCATACGGCACTGTATCGATCTTATTTTCTAGGACATTTCTCTTATCATCTTTAGCGTTCAGTGCCAGCTTGTTTATAGTGATGGTTATACAATTCATGTTTATAGCTTTTTATTACAGTCATCTCCCTAAATTCTTCTTTATCTTCGAACAAACATCTCTTCAAGTTTTCGATATTTATTGTTTTATTTACAACGCTTCTCTTAATTCCTTTACACCTAACTGGATTTTTGTCTAGATATTTGTACGAGTACATCTTTGATCTTAACCACAAAATTCTTCTAATATCTCGTATTTAGTTCGTCTTTGAATTTCCCTATTACCTTCTTATTTTTAGTAGTGAAACATTCATGATCTTTTGGATAATCGCTCGTATCAAAGTCCTCTATATTTTCTTTAATAATTTTAAAAAGGATCTCGTTTCAATTCTAGGAAATAAACTGTCTGTATCCATGTAACACAGATTCAAATCTGGATCAAACTTCTTTAATTTGTTGTAATAAAACTCGTACATTAGCAATTTTGAGAGGTCGAGAACTGAAAAAACCTATGTAGATTGGCTTGTTAAATTTAACTTTCTGCTTGTACATGTGACTCGCTATACAGTTGTCGTCAAAGATGTTAAAGCATTTGAAATTTGTTTTCTTAGCTTGTTTCATTGAAAATTCTTCATTTCCTAGTCTAATATCACATCTGTTTCTCACATTTTCCATAGATTTTCCAAAAACAGAGTTGTTCATCAGCTTGTAAAAATCTTTCTCAAAGTCGCTTGTAGCTTTGGTTTCATACTAGTATTAAAATCAATGTAATCTTTCATAAAAGGCTTCTGATCGAATGCAATAACTCTATTCACATGTTTTAACACCATTCCTTGTTCCAGATAGAATTTCAAATTTCTCGAATGAACAACATATTCTGTTTTATCCAGTAGAGTTGTGCAAAGTTTGTTGTTATAATGTTCTGGAGCAAGAGGCAAATCTTTATGATTTTCATGTAAATTCTTCGGATATTCTAGATCGACTTCGAGAATATAGCCATAATCTTCGTCGCCAGTGAGTTCCAAAATTGTTTCTTTCCATTCTGCAGTTGTGTAAGTTTTTGGATCCATCCACTTGATTTCGTTATATGGTAAATTTTGCATTAGGCCATACCCATAAAGGTTATTTGCATCGACGTACAACAAATAGTTTTCAGGCTTTGTCTTATCAAAATCTTTTAAATATTTGTTATTTGCTTTCACATATCGTTTAATACATTGAGAAATGCCTCCGCGAATACCTTTTTCGATCATCAAATACATATTATAATTACTAATTAATTGTAATTCTATATTCGTTAATTTTAACATAGCATCCCATGCAAGACTGGGAGCTGTTAGATAGTGTGCTGGATCAAGTTTATAGCAATTCAAACAAATATTCCTAAAATTTTCAAAGATATCAGCGAGCAATAGAACATCTTGAATGTTATAGAGATCGGAGTAATTTCCTAGATTTTTTACTTTTAATTTGTTCCATACATTTAAGTAGTGTTGAAAATCTTTCTCAGATATGCTCTCGTCTGTCAAAAGTGAATAGAAATCTTGAATTCTCAATTCTTCTGTGTAATCAAGTTTTTCAATACTATCGATAAATTCATAGGGAAATATTCCTTTTCCAGATAGAATTTTAAAGATTTCTTCTTCGTCATTTGGTTGTCTATCTAGAATTGCGTTCAGACCATCTTGTATAAAAATGATTTGTATGTTTGAAATCATCTTTTTTGAGGTTTTTAGCTAACTTTTCTATAGACGATGCCATAAATCTGAACGTATCTACGAAAGAAAACTTGATGAACTTTCTTGGTTTATCATCTTCAAACTCATACCCATATCCTGAATTTACTGAATAATTTATGTATTTTTCATCGGTGTTTGCGATCAAATCAACGTTTCCATATTGTTTCGCCAAACTCTTTTATGTACAAATGAGTATCGTAACATGACATATTGTGGCAGAAAACTGGAATATTCTGAGGAAATTTGAGATTCAAGTTACAAGATAAATGAGCTGAACCTCTAAATTTAACTGTTAAATGACAATGATCTCGTACTTTTTTTCTTGTTTGATTATCACAAAACCCTCACATTCACAAATATGGCAAAGATTTGAATTTTGATATGCAATTTCTTCTTCTTCGGTCAATTTCATAGGTATTTTTATTCTTAGAATTATACTTTTTAGCTATGTATTTCGATAATTTTATTAAGTTCTTCAAACAATTTTGCAGGAACATTTGGCAAATCTTCTTCATTTTTTGCTCGATAACATATCGGCTATTGTACATACGATTGGTCACATTAGACACTAAGTATAGAGTAAAAACCATATGGAATGTGCTTCTGAATCTTGGTTGTGATCGATTTTTGCGGATTGTTTTTGCATGTGGGAATCTTCTCTAATATGCTTTCAAAAATCCATATAAATAACGTAAGGATGAGAAAATTTCTTTTGATAATTAATAAATGTTGTTGTTTGACCTGGAAACGGCCATAATTGGCTTACAAACTTCGTGATTTTTACAAATTTCTAAATGGTCTGTTAAATCTCCAGATTTGTAGAAATGGCTTAAACATCTTCTGCATAGAAATTTTTTATTTTTACACTTAGATAACTGAGAAAATACAAGTTTGTTTAAATCTGTTATCAAAACATAATGAGATTTTTCATCTTGTTTTACATACAATAAATTGATTTCTAATTTGGCGTCATAAACTTCTGAAATTTGCAACGGAACAATATTGAGTTTTTCATCAAAACTATAGACATTTACAGACATTTTCGGATAATTATACTTTGCTTTACTGCTTCGTTTTTCAAATAATTTTATATCTTTTAAAGACATTGGATACTCGAAACCTGAAAATATCTCGTCATTTACAAATTGTTCGTATTGTTTTGCTCTATCAGCATTCTTTTCAGGTTTTTCAATAGCACATCGGATAGAATAAATAAAGCAATAATCATCTTTATTTTTGATATTTATACAAGCTTTCTTATCTTTGATTTTCTTGGTAAATCGATATATGATCCTGCGTTCATAAATTCGTGTTTATTAAGGCTCAAAATCAGTTGTTTACAGCGTTTTAATGTCCATCCAGAACCTCGATTTGGATGATTTGTCTGTTCTCGATGTGTTTAATTTATTAAATTGACTAGTAATAAAGTCGTTTATGTCAAAGATTTCGTCTGCTTTTATAGTAAAGTACATTGGACAAGTTTGTGTTTCACCGTTCACTAAAGTACGTTCGTATTCGCATTCTAAAGAGAGATAGCCCTTCATATTTTTAACGGTTTCTTGAAATTTTTCGATTAAACTTTTAATTTTCTGGACGCAAAATAGAAAGATATTTGTAAATTGACATGAAATTTTCATTTAAATTCGTTAAAATGTATTGCTTGAAAAGACCATGGATAGAGGATAAAACTTCTACATCAATGATATTTTCTGGTTTCTCATTAAGCGTTTTGTCAATTTCTTCGATCATTTCAGACTTAGTTTTATCGTTTGTTTCAATGGACAATTTCTCGGCGATTGATTGAATTTTTTCATCTTTAAATAGATTGAGATCTTTTTTAATTTCCTTAAAATTTTTCTTTAGTTCACGCAATTTTTCTATATTGTACATCTTTTCATGATCGACAATTTGAATTTTCTTTAGCCCAATTCCTCAAATAATTTAGTTCTTTCTCATAAAGTTCTTTGTTTTTTTAGATGATTTTTTGAATTATAATGCCTGGTAAAATGATGTTCGAAAACATCTTTTTTTGCAGTATGGGCACTCTATCTTTTTCCGCTCCATTTAAATAGGGAAAAATTTGAATGTGCCAAGTTTTTACTATTTAGTAAAATATCTTTTTATTAAGCTGAAAAATAGCAATAATTCAGTAGATTTCTAAGGATTTTTATCAAAATTTGATAAAAATCAGCACAATTTATGGTTAAACAGCCTTTGATTCTTCTATTTAAAAGAAGAAAAATTTGTTTAACTAACACTTTGAAAAGTGGAGAATTTTACTAGAATTTTACACAAATCAGCACAAATTGTTGTAAAACAGCTGTAGATTCTTCTATTTATTATAGAAAAATCTGTAAAACTAAGACTTAAAATTTTTGAAAAAATAGTATAATTATAGGACAAAATAGTACTATATTGGTTTGTAGGGGGCAATTTAAATTCTTTATACTATTTTTTCAATAATTTTTTTTCTTATGTAAATGGAGCTACTAAAGGAATTAAATGAGGTTGGTGATTTAAAGTTCAAAGAATATAAGAAATTGATTGATTTAGAAGAAAATAAGAAGTATAAAATTGTTGACATTGGATAAAATGAAAGATAAATTCGGGTTTACAATAATTGCCGAGTTGGAAGATTATAAAGTACACTTGCCAAACAGATTTTTGACTGTTTTGGATGAAAAAAAGATTAAAGAATTAAACAAAAATGAAAAATTACACTTGATTGTTACTGGAAAAAAGACTATTAAAGATAAAGACTGTGTTACAATTAACTTTGTAGAATAAAGATTTCGAAGATTTCTGGATTTTTTCATTAAAACAGCTTATAAATGTAGAAGCAAACATTGAACAGTAAAACAGCTAAAGATTCGGTTATTTAACATTCGTGATTTCTCAGATTAGTTTATTGTCCTTTAAACAGTATTTTTACGTTGATTTTCTGACTGTCCAAAAGTGAGCTAGAAACCCTTACATTCATATCTACTTATATATATATAGGTATAAAAGAAAACAAAACATGTTTCTTCAACTTGAAAAGCTTAATATTTCGTTACTTTTCAGTAACATTATCAAAAGCATGTATACAATAAAATATAAACAAATATAAAAATGAAGGTTATAAAAACATTGGGAAACAACAAAACAAAGCATATGGTATCAAAGAAGAAAATTAAACATGTAACCTTTCCTAAACACAGAGATAGATAAAAAGTTTGAATAATACATTTAAATTAGCTGTGTCTCAAATTTAATCCAACTGGTGATTTTGATTGAAGAGCCATTATGTTTGCTTGTTCATATCTTCTTAGTAATAATTTTGTGTATTCTTTATTGTCATAATTTTGAATCTTCTTGATGCCAATTAGAGAGAAACAATTTTCAAAGGTTTTGTTGTGTTGGACAGCGTGTGCAGATACGGGTCTAAGTAAATTTTGATGTCGAACATCGGCACGATGATTGTTCATCCTCAGCCTAAGTGACGTAGATGTTTCTCCAATGTAGTCTTTAGGGCAGTGTTGACAGGATAATTTATAGACTACATTTTCCACTGTTTACATGTGATATCTTCTGCAATAGAATATTTTTTTGTGCGTAACGCAACTTTTTGTAACAGTTTGTAGATTGCATCATATTGCATATTCCACAGCGTGGTTTATTGCATGGATGGCATTTTGTGTTTGAAATTTTGACTGTTGTCTTTATCTTTAATGTATTTTGGATGAACTAATAGATTTTTCAGATTTGGTGGTCTTTTGAAAATAATTCTAGGAGGTCTATTAAAAAGATCCTTTGTTTCTGGAGATTGTTCCAATATTTTGTAGGCGGTCTTCATAATTCCATTTACTTTGTATAATCCAGGATAGTACTGAGTTACAAATTTGGCATCTTTTTCCACAACACTTAAAACATGGTTTGTGTTTTTAGGCTTAGCTCTTTCACTGATTAATTAATTTTGCAGGGTATCCTCTGTTGATTAATGAATTTGATAATGTTGTTACATAATTTTGGAAGTCAGTGTCATCTGTACATAGATTCTTAGCTCTTAGAGCAAGACCCTTGGGTATAGATTTCTTTACATACTGTGGATGGCAGCTATCATAATGTAAATATTGCATACTATTTGTGTCCTTGACATGAATTTTAGTTTTAAAACGACCGCTGTTTAATAAAACGTCTACAACAAGGAAGGTCACAGAATTTGGCGATGTTTTCCAGGTGAAATTTAGTGATGAAAAATCGTTTAATTCTTCTAGGAATTGTTTCAAATGTTCCATTCCATTATTCCAAACAAGAAAATATATCATCAATATAACGAAACCAAGCCAAGGGTTGAAATTTTTGGGTTGATAAAAAGTTTTTCTCGGGTAACCCCATAAAAAGATTGGCGTATGAAGGAGCCATTTTTTGTCCCCATCGCTGTGCCCTTTATTTGAAGAAAGTTTTTGTCTAGAAACTTAAAATTGTTCATAGTCAAGATCATAGTAATTAAATGAGTGATAAAATTAGAAGTGGGTAAAGTGTTTTTCGGTCTTTCATCTAAAGATTTCCAATTGCTTACGACGCCCTCATCATGTGGAATATTGGTGTAGAGTGATTCTACGTCAACTGTAGCTAATATTATGTCACCAGATAATGGTTGAGGAATTTCCGATAGTCTTTCTAAGAAATGATGGGTATTTTTGATATAGGAGGGCAACTCTCTAACAAAAGGTTGTAGAATGTCATCTACGTAAGCAGAAATTTTTTCTGTAGGAGCTCCAATACTTGCAACAATAGGCCGGCCTGGAGGAGGTCTTACTAGTTTGTGTGTTTTAGGTAACATGTAGAATACAGGTGACTTTGGTTGTGTTGGGATTAAAGTTTTTAAGTATATTATCAGAAATATTTTGCTTGGGGCCATTTTCTAAGAGATATTCTTTGATTTCTGCACTAAAATCGTTAGTTGGGTCTTTTTCCAGAGTCATGTCCACAGTAGAATCTTGTAATTGCCTGTTTAGCCTCATTAATATAATCACTCCTATTCAAGATTACTGTAGAATTCCCCTTATCGGAAGGTAAAATTACGATATTTTTGTTATATTTTAAAGACTTAATGGCTTTTTTCTTCCTTATATATATATCATAAATATATATATATATATATATAATTTATGAAGCACGATTTACATGTGGTATTGTTTAGTTCAAGTATTGAAGGGAATCAAATATGTAATAATTATCCAACCACTGCTAGTTTTTTCAGATTTTGGACTTTTTTTCATGGCATTTAGTTTTAAATTATTAATCACACTACCTTATATTAAATAATATATTTAACAGTAGAATCTTATTATAACAAAATTTAATATCTTAATCAGTCTTGTTAAAATTAGATAATTAAAAGCTTCATAGCTATAATTTGTAATGGATGGTGTTCAAGTTATAGAGGATTCTGTAAAGTAAGAACGCAAATTTCAATGATTAGGTACGGCTAATCTTTAACGGCGATGAAACCTTCAGAGTCTTGTGATCAAGGGTATGTGAGCCAGTAAACTACTCCATATAAACCTCCTTGGCTTCAGCACTTTTTCCCCAATCAGCGCCATGTGTTAAATGGATATCAGTGCACCCCTCATTGTTGTCCATAACCATCTTATAAATAATTACTAATTTAAGGAAATTAATCGTGTCAGTGATTGCCAATAAAAGCCAAACTAAAAGTAAATCATCACAATACTATCTTATTTTGAAACACCTGTTGTGGAAACAACAGTTTTAAATTATAAAAACAGCTATTAATGGTCCAATGGCCAATAGTTAAACAAAAATTCAGTTTTTGGATCTCTGAGAATATACATTCGATAAGAAAACAGAAACACTCTCAACTAAAATAGGTGTATTTATTTCACTTTTAAACTGATTTCAACAAATGTGGTATGCTTTTTTCGTCGTTACATCGAAAATAATTATTATTATTGTACTTATCATATGAGATTGACAGTTTATAGAGATATGCAATTTTGAAAACTTTTAAATAGTGGAGTTTAGGAAATGAATACTGATAATATTTCATTACATCTTGTATTAATTTCCCCTTGATAACCTTAAACATAAATGCTAAAGTTTATGTGGTTCGTACTAACACGTTTTAAGATATAAAAAACATATGGACACAAGCACGAACGGAGAAAGATACTACGTGAATTTTGTTTCAATACAATCTTTTGCTTGTTTTTTCTGTATACTATCATATCATGAAGATGTGCTTCTCTTAAAACACCCTAAGTATATCAACTGAGAAAATATATTTTTAATTAATTTTATATTGTTTTATTTTATTTCATTTACGTAATTAGATTTTGTTACCCGTAAACTCTAGTTTTCGTGGCAAAAACCATTAAAAACCATCTTCTGATAACATTTCATTACTTTCATACTGGTATGATAAGGTAGCAAGCATTTATATATTTCAATACTAAAACCATCAAACAATAGTCGACTGCACTGATATCTGCGTTATCAATTTTTTACGAGCGTATCTGTCTTTTACGATTTTATGTCTAAGAAAGGTTTATCAATGGTTACGCTAATTAGCCAAAAAACAATGGAAAATCTGTGCGCTTGATATCAAAACTGTCACGGGATATGGTTTTATTTCATATCATTGATTATGATGACTATATAAGACAATATACTTCTGATTAAATTCACAGTCTTGGATGATACTCTCAAGATACACCACGTAAGGTAAGAAGTTATGTTGTATAATTTATTTTGTCATACGGAAATTTAATTTGCAATTCAATAACAATATTTATTTTATATTTCATCTGAAAACCTATACAGTTTGCTAATAATTTCTTGGATAATCAACAACTAATTTGATGTAAAAGCATTCTGACACTGTAATCAAGTATTGCACTTCCCAATATTAAATTTTACGTATAGTGTAATTAATAGTATATTTTTTATAAATTATTTACTGCAAATGGAAAGAAATTATATGTCAGCGTTATTATAGTTATTGCTTTATAGGAACGAACATTTCTTATTGATTTAAATAAATGTAAAATTTCAAATAAATTATAAATTCAAAAATAACGAAGTGGAAAACTAATGTATAGTATGCTATTTTATTTTATTTACTTGAATTCAATTAATCCCGTACAAAAGAATGTTAACCTAAATATGGTTTAGTAATGGCATTAACTTTTGTATTTGTAGACTATTATTTATTACAAATTGGTATACGTAAATTGAGAATTTAATTGTTTTGACTGTTTTAATTATGTATAAGTTGTTGCAGGAAATGATGTTTAAGAAACTCATCTGTTTCTGCCTGCTAGTAACGATAGTTCGCACCGACTTAACGGTAAAAAGAATACATAATTTATTACGTATTTAGTTATATATGCTTTTATTGGCCGTTGATTTCAATGTAAATACATATTTAGCTTAAAGATATAATTTTATTAAATATATCCGTAAATATATCCATAAAAAACACTAGGATAAACAACTATAAGAAAATGTAAATTACTTAAATTACTTAAGCCTGTTTTAAGTATATCTTATATTTAACAAGGTATACCGTCTTTGCATGTTACTAAATTAGAACGTAATTATACTAATTTTGTAAAGTACAATGATACCAAATGTGCGAAATCCTGTTGCATAAACAAATCGATAATATGCAACTGTAATTAAATCATTGTGTTTCAAATTACATCTTTTATATTAATCCTTTTTGTTCAAAATAGAATTATGTAATTTAAGAAAGTCCTTCGTGGTATATAAAAAAGAGAGAAATTTGTCACTATCACTTATATAATTTTAAAACTACTGCCCAGCTAGTAGTATCAGTTTCAGCTAGGGTACCTGGATCGGCTACTATCAAACTTACCAACTATAGCTTATATTATTACTATTTTTTTCCCACCACTCGAGTAATATAATATACTCAGGCGTATCAAGGTGTAAGCATAATTGTGTGTTCACTTTAATATTTAATTACTGGGCTTTTGAATTTTTACTTTTGTACGAATAAAGTCGGGTAATACTATTTCAAATGACATTACTCATATATTAGAGATACCTGAAATAATACAAGGTGTTTACAGATTTTACAACCATTAATGTTTGATTTTGTTCAAAAATGTAGAGAAAGACTAAGTGAATAAGTGAAAAAATTTAAAATTGAGGTATTTAATATTAAACTATGATTAGAAGAGTCATGACAGTACGTAATGAAAATGTAAAAAACATTTGGAAACTACACATTTGGCCGTTTTGTGTAAAACTTGATAGTTTTAGTTACTTCTTTAATAAATGTAATCATCTCGGTACCTCATAACAGTTCCGAGTACACCAATAAACTAATATCATTTCTGAATTACTGAAAAAAACAATAGTATAACAATTCAGTAATATTTGACATTGTTAAAACAATTATTTTTTTTTTAATTAATTGGAATAGGAATAAAAATACTAATTTTCTCATTCGCTTTGACTATTTTATCAGTATAGAAAAAAAGAATTGTTTTGAAGTCAAGGTAAGGAAGGGCCATGTGGCCCTAATATTACCTCTGGTACTCATGTACAAACAAAGAAATTGTAATTATGTTTACATAAGCTTGTAGCTGATATAGTGTCCACATTTATAAAAGTACATTTATTCAAAATATAATCATTATATCAATAGTTATGTTCATGTAAAACTAGCACTCGAGCATACACTACCACAGTAGACTTGTATAGCACTTACATACACCAAGAATAAATACATGTATCATTTTCAGGATGAGATCTCCAGCTCCATAGACACAACTCAGACACAATTTATCCACATTTTCAGCAAAATAACTACTTATATATACATTTATATATACATATACTTTAATATATATATATATATATATATATATATATATATATATATATATATATATATATTGTAGATAGAAATAAAAGCGCTTTAATA
This sequence comes from Homalodisca vitripennis, assembly GCF_021130785.1. NCBI lineage: Eukaryota > Metazoa > Arthropoda > Insecta > Hemiptera > Cicadellidae > Homalodisca > Homalodisca vitripennis. Next base: position 14,884 of record NW_025782304.1, on the reverse strand, counting down.
AATTGGCTAAATGGTGTCAATCGATTAATTTTATATTACATTTTTAAAAAATGTTCATATATTATAGAATAATTTTTTCTATTCATATTGTACTAAACATCAATATCAATTAGCTACAATATATTTAAAATGGGTTTTGATGATTTATCCTACAGTCATTCATTTTTTATGGCCTCTGTTAAATTTCAAGGTTACAAGATTTCTAATTTAATTAACACTTTTTTCTGTTATTTTTTTTTAGTACTCTCTGGTGGTGTCCAATAACGTTGGAGGTATTGTTTGAAATTTTGTATTAATTATTTTTTCTAAAATTTATAGTCTATGAGTAACTTTGTAACTACGAGTAAATTGTTAATATAAAAATTGTGCTCGAAGTATTGTAGTTTCTATAATATTTATGCGATGAATGCTAAAATATATTCAAATTTAATTATATCTAGAGAAAACTGTATCATTTATCGATGTATTGTCTAGCTTACTGGAAATATTATCGATCATATCAAAATGTAATAACAATCATGTCTGTCCCCCGTCGCGTCTGATGACATCATAATGATGATGTCTGGTGACAATAATCACCTGATTCGTTGTGGACAGTGTTTCTCCTTGTTTACCATTTAGAGTCTAGATAATAGACGGCAGCCTTACTTTTACACACCTCCATGCACTTTGTCTCGTAAACGATCAAATCTTACTCGTAAGCCTTTACATACTCTTCAAGAGAATTGTATACGTTGTAAATAACTTCAAGGTTAATGTTTGGTATGGTTTTTTTGGATGCATTATAGATCTCCAGTATGAAAGACATGTCCTCAAAAGTTTAGCTGGAGAACTGGATTTTGGCGTTTCCTATGAGGTTTCAAAGAGTTTAGTTTTTTCCAAACTAACAGTAATGAAGCAGTAAAAGCTGTTCATGCCAGCCATTTGGCAGCCCTTGTTATATTGTCTCTAGGCAATAGTGTTTTATGTCATGTTTTATATTTATCTTAATCATAGTCTCAATCACTGATCATCTCTTACATAAACATAAACAGTTTGATTGAAGAGATCAGTTAGCTGCGCGTGTGTCCACCGTATTATGAATTACAAGTGTTGTGGCAGATTTTTTATAATATTATCTTTTACATCATTGGTTGAATTTCCCCACAAAAATTTGATTTAATATAAAAAATTAAAATCACGGTTTTATCTTCTATCTGTACTACAATCGTGGGAATATTCAGTACCCTACCTAAATACGAAGTTTTCAGTAAAGGCAGTAGCACTTAAACTAAGCATACTAATTAAAATAAGATTTTCAAAATTAGCATTAAATGTACTTTGTATTCAGTAATTTTAGGATCATTTTTTTAAGCAGATGATATTTTAAAAGACCTTATTTAACTTGACAGTATTTTGTGGAGATTTCAAATGAGCATCTTTAGCGTTTATAAACTTACGCTTGTAAGCTCCACTGGTAGTTTGTGAATTTTTACTCTTGATTAATTATTCGCCAGTAGTCCTTCTGCAAATATTTGATAATCGTTTCACAGCTACACTAGAGTCACTTGTCATCAGTAACTAAATTAACATTAGCAAAACTTGTGTAATTACATTTAAAACACTATTGCGGCTCCACTTATAATTTTACAACAAACTAACCATAAAATATTCAAGTGTTTGACGTGAACGTTGCAGCGGAGGGTGGAGGGAGGATTGATGACTGATCCATCATAGGAAATCGGCGCCACGGGTGCGATGCATCGCTTCTGCAGATAATCACTGTGAAAACTGACAAGCAATCGTAACTAACTGCCTCCTTAGCACCATTACTTTGCGTGTATACACAGTATGAAGATAACATTTTGGTAATGTGTTATGGAAATATATTACACAGGTGGAAGTCACAGGAAGACTTAACTGATAATAGATACTCAAATCATTCCTCCCTTGTTAGAATTCAACCACACACAATGTAGGTCCAGAATTATTATCCAGAATAAGACTTCACCAATACTTTTGAATTAGTAACTTTATATTCATCCTGAATTGTAGACAATTTTCCAAACTTTTAAGTTCTGCTTATCATTAAGTATTTAGCAAGTTCTTTGTATATATTTTATTACCGCTATTAGTAGTAGGATTATAAAAGGACAATTTGCTTCTCAACCGTCACTTCTCACAACGAGTCATACGAGGTGCATTCGTTTTAAACTTTTTAGTCACCGAATTTTTTTGGATCTCTTTAGACGAACAAGACCCTAGGATTCCAGGAGTCAAGTCTGAGCAGCGTCAGATAGCAGTCGCTGCAATGAAAGGAAGGAGAACTGGAGTTAAACTCAAGATTTAAATACTCTGTAAATTTACCAATTACTACCCAAAAGAGCAACATAAACTTTTAGAACTCGTTACTTTACTACATATGACCCCAAATTAATTGGCAATATTTCTTGGAATAAGAAAACCCAAATATTCTAAATCTGAATCCTCGAGGACATTTATGTCAAGACATCACACAGACAGACAGACACTCTCTGATGCAAAATAAATGTCTGCTTCTTAATAATGCAGTGACTGGTCAATATCATTTACATAATATAATTAAAGGTATAATAATTCTTGTAAAACATATTCTGAACGCAGCTAATACTAATTATTAGTTTACATAACTGTGTCATTAGTTTTTACTAATAAACGTATAAGATCTTCTTACATGCTGATTGTATAATTGAACTTACAGAAGTTTGCAGATAATGTATCTCAGTAACCGACAGTGTATAGGTAGGATTGGTGTAAGTACGTTCATGTAATTCCAAAAAGGGGGATAATCTTCAAAAAATATTATAACTATTTTTGTTTTTTATTAATTTGTGTTTCAGGTTGTTAGAGAATATAATGTACCAAGAGAATTTGTCCGTGGCAACAAACTTTCGGTTATTGTTTATTACTCATTTTATACTAATTTGGATCATATAATCCTTGATTTACGATTTAGAAGTTCTTATTAAATAAATTTAAAATCTTCACTCTAAAGCTAGAATTAGATTAGGACTTTTACGTTCATTGCCATTTTGGACTACAGATTGTTGTTTGAGCTTTCAAATGTACAAACACTTTGACTTTGTTCACCTTTGCAATTGAAAACACATCGGAAAAATTTATATAATTTTGATTGCCATTGAGTGTTCAAAGCTCGAAGTATTAGTCGTGGGTCAGAGACTTCATCAATCATGCTCTCTCCTTACTCACCGCACAGCTGCTGACTACTAACTTTCTTCTTCAGTATACACTGTTGTAATGTCTATAAATAAAACAGGTGTAAACCTTATTTATGCTATCTTCTGAGAGCGACTCATTAGTGACATATGCTGTAATCTCAAACACTTTTGTACAACTTTATTCTATCTGAGAAAACATAAAATTGGGATATGAGATATTTCAGTGAATACTTGACTAACAATATACTGTTGACATTATTTCTGCTATCTTCTGAGAGCGACACATTAGTGACATATACTGTAATCTCAAACACTTTTGTACAAATTTATTCTATCTGAGAAACATAAAATCGGGATATTAGATATTTCAGTGAATACTTGACTAACAAATATACTGTTGACATTATTTCTGCTATCTTCTGAGAGCGACACATTAGTGACATATACTGTAATCTCAAACACTTTTGTACAACTTTATTCTATCTGAGAAACATAAAATTGGGATATGAGATATTTCAGTGAATACTTGACTAACAATATACTGTTGACATTATTTCTGCTATCTTCTGAGAGCGACTCATTAGTGACATATACTGTAATCTCAAACACTTTTGTACAACTTTATTCTATCTGAGAAACATAAAATTGGGATATGAGATATTTCAGTGAATACTTGGACTAACAATATACTGTTGACATTATTTCTGCTATCTTCTGAGAGCGACACATTAGTGACATGTGCTGTAATCTCAAACACTTTCGTACAACTTTATTCTATCTGAGAAACATAAAATTGGTATATGAGATATTTCAGTGAATACTTGACTAACAATGTACTGTTTTTTCTGATTAATAGTTTTTAAATGCCTAAACAATTGATTTTATACGAATATAAATAACCAATCCTTATATTTACGAGTAGAGTAATCAATATATCATGACTAACACGCAGTATTTTTTCCAGTTTTCTAAATACTTGCCGCATTATTAATATTACACTATGTTTTCTAAATAGTGAAATACTGCTAACACATTTAGAACCACGAATACCTTTCAGCATTTCAGACATATTGGTCAAGTTGATAGATCATACCTGAAATGTACAAGAAAACTATATTTAGTTAACTTATAATTTGTATCGATTTGAGCACATAGTTTTGTTGTTTGTAAATAGTACGGATTATTATAAATTGTTTGATACATAGTATTCAGTACATTTTGATTATAGACTCTGCGGTTGAGTAAATAATCGGCAGGCTTAAAACAATACAAAAGTTTTAAAGATTGCTCACCATACAACATGCTAGAGTGGTTACAATACTATTTCCATGTGTACAGTATATATTTATTTCAGACACGTTTCACCAACACTTACTAGGTTTTCAATACTAAATAACTGAAGGGTCGCGAGCAAGAACAATCAGAGTCAATTTTTTCACGAAATCGAGTTTTCAGTGCCATTCGATAGCTTAATAGAAGTAGATTTCTTAATGCTATTACAAACGTGCAAAAACAAGTAGAGTCACTAAGTTTTTCAAAGGGAAAGATATAAGCTAACGGGCAAGGAACATCATAGTCCATGCGGCGGCGCACAATAACAATCAGAGTCAATGTTCGCTCCCCTCCACCTCACTCTTAACTCAGATTCAGTCAGGTGCTTTGTTGTTTTGTTTCCAAAACATAACCCTACTTTAGTGGATGTGGTGAATGTTGTGCGGACAAGTTTTCAAGATTGTTAGATTATTTTACTGTTAGTAAACGCTATGTTGAGTGATATAAGTGGAAGTGAGGGGGAGGAAGGGACTCATGTTGGTTTACAAAATGCAAATAAAAGGAAGAAAACGGGGAAGATGAGCGACGTGATGAAAAAACTTCGTGCAACTACTCATGAGGTTGGTGATGATTGTCAATGTTCTCGTTACAAGTGTTTTCACGTTGTTTCACCGGAAAACCGACAACGTATCATCAATAACTTTAACGGACTAGGTGATTACAACGCACAAAATCAGTACTTGGGTGGTCTTATATCTGTTGTACCTGTTAAGCAGCGCCGCAACCGAAATTCCCAAGAAGAGGCTAATTTCAATCTTTCTTCTTATTGTTACCGTGTTCGTGCATATGTAGATGATAATTTACAGGACGTTACAGTTTGTTACAAAGCATTCATGTCATTACATGGCATTGGGAACAATCGCGTTCAAACCATAAAGAAACACCTTACTAGTTTTGGAGAGGTCAAGCCAGATGGGCGAGGTAAACATGCAAAACAGATCTAATGCTCTGTCCGAAGAAACAAAAGCAAAAAGTAATAAGTTTCATTCAATTCCTAAAGGGTAGAAAATTACATTACTCTTTGAAGGACACATCAAAAATTATACTTACCTGAAGAGCTCAATAAGTCTAAATTGCATAGAATGTACAATGAAACAAATAAAGATAATACTGTTGGGTTCACTACATTTCGAGACATTTTTGATAGTAAAATTCAATATTTCATTCGGGTACCCAAGGTGAAAAGATACGTGCATGTACCTGTGATGTACTTAAAGCAGAAAATTTCTGTTTTAGAAGAAAAAATCAATGGAGCGGATGACAAAAAAACTAAAGATACATTATCACAAGATCTAACAAAGAACCAACAAAAAGAAAAAGAAATTCACCTAGCTAAAGGCACAAAATTTTTATTCAATTAAAACTAAGTGCAGGAAGGAAGCAAGAAGAAAAAGAAGAATTTGAGGCCGTTACGATGGACTTTCAAAAAAATTTGCCTACAACCAAACATTACAACATCTGACGTATATTATCGACGCCAGCTCAACTTTATATCATTCAATGTCCACGTGTTAAGTGACTCTACATCGTTGTTTTACACATACGGACGAAACCGTCGCCAAGAAGGGAGCAGATGATGTTTGTTCAATGCTTGAACATTTTTTTTGACAATGTACTAAGCTTGAATGTGCGACATCTTGTTCTGTTTTGCGACTCGTGTGCAGGACAGAACAAGAATTATACCGTCATACGCTTTTTACATCACACAGTTGTGGACAAGGACCGTTCCGATAGTGTGAAAGTTGTGTTCCCCATAAGAGGTCATTCGTATATGGAGGGAGACAAAGACATGAGCGTTGTAAACTCAAAATCCTACACAGAGACACCAGATGACTGGAGGGATGTGCTCAGAAATTCGAGGGTGAAAACCTTCACCTTTCACAGTAATAAAACTGTGGCACTGAGGTTAATCTTCAAACCTGGACGAAGTACTTTTCTGACAAGTACGTAAAAAAAATGTCCCATCCCAACGAGACCTATAAGAGTACTCAAGATTGACAAAAATGAACCAAGATTCATGCTGCACAAGTCTAACTACTTTGGTAGTTATTTAAAGGCTGTCTTAGTTCCTCCAGTGAAAAAAAAGCAAAATTCAAGAAATCCTAACTAAAACAACTCTCCAAAAGTGCTTAGTAAACAGTACAACGGACCAGTGCCTATTTAAAGCGGCAAAAAAAGTGAAAAAGACCTTTTACACTTAAAACAGTTTTTGACACGCCAGGAGTCAAAAGCTTTCTATGAAGCGTTAGATACCTGACAGTGAATGTTTAGAGGAAGCCTCGGACGGCGGAGTTTGCAGACGACCCACTTATTGATTGAGGCCCAGTGACGGGGAAAACCAATCAAGGTTATGACTCCTTTTTTTAAATATTTAAAACAACCTTTTATTGTCGTGACTTAAAAATGTTTACTATGTTTGGAATAAACTAAATACTATTTGTAACATGTTTGGATAGTTATTTTTAGCTTTAGACCTTTTTAATAGTAGGTAGGCGACGTTAAACTTTAAAAAACTGTTTTCTGGCAAACTAGGTTCAGTTGACTCCTGATTGTTCTTGCCCGCGACCCTTCAACTGTTATCAATTCGTATTAAATGTATTACAAAAAGAACATTTTCCTTTAATTATCTATCATCACATATTTACCCCCATTTCCGTGTGTTTAACACCACCGTTGTTCTATATTCATTTTTAGTCAGTTTACTGAGACAAACAAAGTACTATGTTTCATTGTTTATAATACAATAAATTATTGATTTTCTAAAAATGGGTAACTAAATTAAATGCTTTTATTTTGGATATAGTAATGTTTATTAGGACATAAACCGAGGGGTTCATTTTTACCACCATTACTAAAAATAAGTTTCAAACCTCCTTTCAAGTGACTTTAGACCTCGCGCGGGTGATCGATTTGCGATAAGATAAGACAGGGGCGCACACTCTTTATCAGTTACCTAATAGAATACAGACAAAATAATACAATGCAAAAGTACATTGCATATCAGTTACATCGTGTGTCAGAATTATCCGAATTAAACTAATTTGCTTAAAATATCTTGGCTGAGAGTTAACGAATAATTTCCTGAAACATATAATGATAGTTAATTAATTAATAAGCAACTAATATTACTAAGGGAAAGAGTAAAAAGCATCAAATGGCTTCATAATTATAATCTGTAATGTATTACTCGAGGTTTGAAATCAGTTATGTTTAAAAAATTCTGAAGTATGGAAAGTAATAGTAGATACAAGGTAGAGAAACAGGTCGTGTATAGCTGTAGAGAAATATTAGTAGATAATAGTAGACTAGTATAGAAGAGAAAATCGAGAACCAACCTCGGGAGTGTAATTAATCAAACTTCCTCTGACTCAGCACGACATTGAGGTGCAGCGCTTGAAACTGAAACCGAGAGCCACAAACAGATAAATTATCTCCGGTCACACAGATCAACCGCTGAACTCAAAGTGGCCAATTAACGATAAAAGTACTTAGTTTATCAACTTTATTCGTATCCAGAAGATATATCATTTATACCCAGTTTTATCGTTTTGGTTATTGGTTACTATAGGGTTAAAGCTTATTTATCATTGAAAATAAGTTTACTGTGTTTTATATAGGAGTTCTGAGTGAAGTTCTTAACTAGAGTGAAGTGCTTATCTGTAGTTAAGGTATCTCTGATGTCAAAACTGCAGGAGTCAAGTCTGAGACAGCATCAGATTTCAGATGATGTACTAAGAGGGAGGTGCTTTAGTTAAATTCAACATTCTTCTTATTGTTATGTTTACAGAATTACAGAAACCCAAAAGTACCCGGTTTTTAGAGTTCTGCTCGTTATGTCATTGTTGTAAGTTTCAAATAAGTTTTATCACACCAATCGTCTATAAAAAAAGAGAACATAATTATAGTCATACTAGGAAGTACATAATACGATGAAGCATATTTCACTACGCAAATAACTCTGCTTATCCTTCGTGCACACATTCACTGTACGTGTCCATACATTCTACAGAAGAATTATACATTTAGTATCTCTAAAAACTATACCTATTTTTGGTATCACCTCACTGTATGTGTTCTGCATTTTACAGAAAGATTATACATTTAATATCTCTTTGACTTAAACTTTTCCTTGGTGCACACACTAACTGTATGTGTTCTGCATTCTAAAAAGGGATTATACATTTAATAACCCTATATCTCAAGATTATCCTCGGTGCACACACGCACTGTGTGATCGGCATTCTAGAGAGAGATTACATTTAATACCGATATATCTCAAGATTATCCTCGGTGGCACACACTCGCTGTATGTGTTCTGCAGTCTAGAGAGGGGATTTACATTTAATACCCTATATCTCAAGATTATCCTCGGTGCTAAACACCACTCGCTCTATGTGTTCTGCAGTCTAGAGAGGGATTACATTTAATACCCCTATATCTCAAGATTACCCTCGGTGTCACACACTTTATTAGTTTCTACAGAAGGATTATACATTTCTTATCCTAATTAGGTAATCTTAATCCTTAATGCACACCTCCTTCTATGTATTCTTAAATGTTCAGAGACCGTAGTGAATTTTTTTTAAAGCAGAGTTTCTTTTAAATAAAAATACTATTTTAATTAATAAAAATGTAACATACTGGTGTAGTAAAATCTAGATAGTGTTCTTGTAAATCACAAGAATACGTATCTTATTTATTTTTAGTGTTTAAAAAAAACAACTTTTTGCTACTTAAATCTGTCAAGATATAGTTTTTGTTAACTTTTGCTGTAGTTTAATCATACAGTCCTGCAGAAAAGAAAAGCCATACATAAACGCAGATTGAGCGAGTATATTATTATTTCTATTGGCCTGTTTGCCGATTCAGCGAAAATGTTATATCCACCTATAAATTATACAGATAATATACATAATAAATATTTACTATCAGTTATATCAAACAATACTAATTTTGTGTATAATGTTTGAATTAATACATTGGTTAATATACAGGTTGTCCCAAAAATTAGCAAAAAGCCCAGAGATAAAGCACCCCTATTATCTGATCTTTTTTTTAAGTTATCCTTTTGTTATATTTTTTTACTAAAAACTCTTGACTATGATAACATTCTCGGCTATACCTACATAAATAGTTAAGATAAGGCCTTAAATTTTCTTTTCGACACTGCCTGACTGGCTTAATGTATCTAAAGCATCTAAACTTGTCATTATACATCAATTCATAGTTCTTTTAAAAAATAATGTAATGTTAGAAAACGCGAAAAGCTCAATGGCTTTAAAATCTTTAAAGGCGATTGAATAAAAAATATCTTATTATTTTTTCTCAAATATAATTTCAAAAACATGTAAATCATTTACCTATTATTCTAAAAACAAGCCAATGCTATCTCATTCACACCCAAAAACGCATAGAGCTGAAATTTTTAATTTAACTGAGGGAAGAAAGTTTATAAATACTCAATGAACATTGCTGTTGATATGTTTTATTGGTTCAAAATGACAAAAACATTTCAAAACTACGACCTTTGTGCTTATATAAAATACTATACCGTCATTTGTGTAGAATTATAAGATTAATTTAATTTAAAAATACCTAAATGTGGATCTTTAAGTGTGCTCTATGTCTGGGCTCTTATTTGACACTAAATTTTGGGACACTGTATATATGTAGAGGAAAGTACCCAAATACGGACCCCTGCCTTAATGTGGACCCCCATGGTTATTGTCTCTGATGAGTGCTGAAACCTAGCAACAAACAGTTTAAATACTAGTGCAAGGTTCCACCACAAAGTAGAAGAGCGCTAGCGTCACCTGCTCCAGTTGCTTTCTTGACAAGTCGGCCATTACGTGTTTTTGCAATACTAAAAGTTTTTGTGAGTGCTCAGTTTTTTTTAGTTGGACGCGATAAGTGGACAGGTAAGCCTTACAACCCTTATATATTCTTAAATGGTAATGTTGAAGGAATCACGTAACCATGTAATTATTTTCCATGGGATATTTTTTTAATTAAATATGGCGTTTTAAAAATTCAGAAATGAGGTGCCTAAAACGGACCCCAACAGTTGCCTAAACTGGACCCCCTGCATAACGTGTGATATTTTATTTAAAAATAGGCCTAGTTATTTTTTCCAGATTATATTCCTTATTGTATTGTTTTCAGATTAAAAAGAAGAATGGGGGAAAATAGCCCAGCGAAAATGGAATGAATCTGACATGATAAAAGCAATAGACGCAGTTCGTAAAAAAATATGGGATGGAAAAAGGCTAGTAAACACTTCAATGTGCCCAAAAACTACTCTTATAAGATTATCTAATGTTAAGTACGGCACATCTGAAGAGGCAGTAAAAGTAAAAGAGGGGTAGGCCAACTGTTTTGAGTAAAGATATTGAAGAGGAGCTAGTTACTTACTGTCTTGCGATGGAGGCATCATTTTTTGGTCTTACTCGTGCTGATCTCCGAAGAATCGCTGTCCAATTGGCAGAAAGAAATCAAATCGCACACCCTTTCAAAAATGAAATTGCAGGGAAAAAATGGGTACGTCTTTTCTTACAAAGGCACAAGTCTAAGTTATCAGAAAGAAAGCCAACTGGGGACTTCTTATAGCAGGGCTCTTGGGTTTTAGCAAGGAAAATGTTGAGATGTTTTTTGGGCCTTTTGGATGAAGTTTATGAGAAGGAAAAATTTACTCCTGATAGAATTTATAATGTTGACGAGAGCGGAATAAACCGTTGTTCAATCAAAAGTAGCATAAGGTTGTTAGGTCTATAAGGGGGAAAAAGGAAAAAAACAGGGTTTTGCTTCCTTGACTTCAGCGAGGAGCGTTGGGAGCCCTAAATCCAACTGTGTGTAAGCCTTGCCATGAGTGCTAGTGGGTTCTTTTGTGCCCCTCGTTGGGTTAGTTTTCCCTAGAAAAAAACATGAGTGAACAACTTACAAAAGGAGCTCCCAGCTGGAAACTATCTTTTCCCACACATCCCTTTCAGGATGGAATTTCAGACAAATTCTACTTCACAGGAGTGGTTTCGGACATTTCTCATTAAGTATCTCCAATCCACCCAAAGAAAAGAAAAAACGCCTGTGCTCTTGTGTGGCTGGATGGGCACTTTAGCCACACCCAAAACATAGATTTAATTGACCTGGCAAAGAAGGAAAATTCATGTGACCATTTCCTTTCTCTGCCTCCCCCACTGCTTCTCATAAAAACTCCAGCCGTTGGACCAAGGACCTTCATGGGTCCTCTGGAAAATCCGATTAACAGTGATGAAATAAGACACAGTGGCTCAGAATTACACCCAACGTCCTGTCACCGCGTTTGATGTGATGGAGTTATTTGGTAAAGCTTATCTATCAAATCGTTCAGAGAGCTGAAGTAGCGATCAATGGTTTTAAAGTAAACTGGGATATGGCCAGTTGAACAAATACAATATTCTCGGACGCTGGGAATACATAGGAAGAAGCTAACAAACAAGAGATTCCATCTTTTTAGGAAGCTGTATTGAAGGAAAAAATATAACCTTACAAGGCAACAAAACCTAAGCCCACCAATAAATCAAGAAACCAATAGTACTTCAGAATGAACAAGGTGGTTTTCAAGAAGATTCGATTTAAATAGGCCAATTCAGCCATCAACAAGGTTCAGTAGTTGGTTATCTTCCTTTGCCGGATGATGAAAAGAACTCGAGATGAAGCCCTGCCAACATCTTGTCAGATCAGCCCATTTGGACATAACCCCACTTCCACAAGTCAAGAAAAAGAACGTCAACATAGAGGGACGAAAAGCCTGCAAGTCTACAGTCATTACTTTCTACTCCTTATAAAAACTCAATTAGAGGAGGCCAAACAAAAGCTAAAGAAGAGAAGGAAGCACAGTCAAAAGGCAACGAAGAATCGTATGTACTGGAGGATGTTCCGGGGGGGGGAAAAAAATAAAAAAACCGGAAAGAAAGGAAAAACAACTGGTTAAGGAAGAAACGTCCTTTCATTTTGATGAAAAACGGTTATGAAAAAGTATCCGGTTTAGTGAAGCAGATGAGAGTGTCTCATCCGGAAATCACGAACTCGGAGGGTACCTCCTGGTGTAATTCCAGTCCAAAGAAGACGACGCCGGCTTGTATGTTTTGCGACAAGAAAGTTTTCACGAGGACAATAAGGAGAACTCTGGGTAAATGTGGTATTCATGTGTTCTATGTGGGCCCATGTTAGATTGCGCAGGAGGCTGATATAAGGACAGTTTATAATCTGTGATTTTTGCCTTTTTTAATTAATTCTACAACCTATTCACTGAACCCAATGTTACATTTTCCCAACCTTGAATTTTCACATTTTCAATTTCTCTACGTTTAAAAAAATGTTTCAAATTAACAAAACTTTTCTAGTCAAACCGTTTTTGCCAATTTGATTTTCAGTTTTATTCCCTTTCCTAGAGTTCAGTAAATTAAGTTTTTTCTGTCATTTTACCCAGTGGGTCCCAGTTTAGGCAACCTTTTTGAAATTCACTGAAGTGTAAGGTTTACAAAATTTTTGTATTTACTCCTGTAACTTAGTATATATTTTTTGGCATAAATAAAATGAGACAAATCGTACACGACATAGTAAAGTAAATTATTACATAGTTTTTTTAAAAACAGGTTTTTTTCAATAATCTCTATATATTTTATAATAATAAAAACAAAAATGGGGGTCCGGAACATTTGGGGCACATTTTCCTCTATATATATATATATATATATATATATATATATATAGTATATATATATATAGTATATAGTATATATATATATATATATATAGCATTACGAGAATCCAGAGTTTGAATTTAATTTCACGGACCGGGTCTCTAAGTGTCTAGAAATGTAATTTATCAATAATCAGAGAATTATTAGTATACAGCGTCCTCGGTTTATCCCTGTATCACCGTTAAGCTTATTGCTGTAGGACGCAAAATCCGTTATATATTATTATAAAAAACATATATTGTATCAGATATTATATTAATGTATCTATGATTCTACCACGTACCAATCAAACCTATTTGTTTTAAAATTAAAATCTCATATGTTTATACTTTTTTTTAATGTTTTTTTTTTATTAATTTTTTTATGGTTAAAAAAATGTTTTGAATTCTATACTTAATATACAAATTACACTTATACTGTAGCTCATCATAGTAAGTTTATTGGAAAATACCTACCATGGAAACGAAAATAATAATATCAATAATATTAGGTCTAATTGGGTTGTTAGTTAAAACATTTGTACTCAACATGAAGAAAATTCATTAATAAATAACAGAAAATTTATTTTTAGTTCATTGTATATTCTTATATAAGGAGTTACTCTTCTTAAAACGATAAATGCTTTATAGTCTATTATCATTTTATATTAATTATTACAGAATAATTACGCCCACTTGCTATTTTGTACTTAGTAACAATAAAATTTTCTACTTCAATCAACAAAATTACCCATTTACCAATATCCACTCCTGTAACCAGGCTCAGGAAACAATTAAGGCATACGGACAAACCGTGGCTTATAACTCTTCGTCATCCGTTGTCAAGATCGATATTTCTCATTCAATTTGAAGATAACATTGGCGCTTACTAACACATTTTGACAGATAAACAACTTTTCTACGTACATCCAAGAACAGCACTGCAAATAAAACTAACTTTCGTTGGAGCTTGAAATCGGGCCCAATTATGTTAAAAATTATTGAAATAAACATCTAATATATTTTCTCTTTAAAAAGTAATAAAAACAACATTCTAATTATAAAAAGTGTTTATAAAATACAGTTTGAGTTATGTGTATAAATTTAATCAATGGGCTGTCGGTGTTTACAAGTTATTGAAACGTCAATAAGCGAAGTATTTTTTGAAAATACATACTTTATAGATTTTGACAATGTTTTGGTTTTTAATGCCCAATCTCTTATCTGTACACACAAATATCAAACTAGAATTAAATCATATAAGTTAAAACAATCGACTCCGTCGTGTTTTATTTTTGAAAAAAGTTATTATACAACCTTCCTCGCCACGAACCCAAGAGAAGATCTTTCGCTTTCCCCACTGGGCAAATCGAAAGGGCAAACCTACCACAAACTGGGGTGGTGTCAGGTGGCGGGGTTATGTGTACTGGGAAACTGGCCCCCAAGAATGTCACCAAGACTGCGAGTGTAATGGTGAATTTGAATAAATTCAGACATTAATCTTCCCTATAATTTAAATAACTCTTTCGAAATTCAAATCTAACACTTTTTAAGAAAAATATTTCAGTAGACCTCGCCCCCCTAGGGCCGTTAAACATGGGCTCTTTATGGGAGGGGAGAACATCCCTTCATGTGCGGG
>NW_025782303.1:0-35226 GCF_021130785.1 Homalodisca vitripennis | reverse complement strand
TTTTTAGATAAGACTGGAGTACATAAAAAATAGTATGCAATGACTGCCAAAAAATTAAATGTGACACACCGGTCGTTCATTGAAAGATACAAAGAATACCGTACCTATTAAACAAAGAAAAATCTACTCTCGGCCAAAATCTGCCGGATGAAAATCAACATATGAGTGAAATAGGAGAAGGGTCTGTTTAGAAGTAATATAATATATTCATTGTAATAAGAGCACTTTATTATCAACACTGGAAGAGTATGAAATCGATGCAGCGATTAAGTGACGAGACATTACAATTCAAATCAAATAATGTATACACTGTAATCTACAGCGGAAAAAAATAGCCACCCAGTCAGAACAGCTGATCAGAATAATAACACCGTACGTTGGTCAGGAAGCAAGAATAGGTAATTACTAGCTGTTTCCCGCGGCTTTCGCACGCGTCTCTTAAGCTTTGCCCGTATATTTCTTTGCCTTCAAATAGTGTTTGGATATTTTAATATACGTAAACTACTGTGTTGTAATTGCAGTTTATACATGTGCAGGCGCTTTGATAACTTTTATATCTTGCAGTACAGCCTGGTGGTTTAGTTACATACAATGGGCATTGCGTTATAAACCTTCTACATAGAAAAATACAAATTTTCATAGTGATCGGTCCAATAGTTTCTGAGTCTATAAAGGACAAACACACAAACATTCATTTTTTATATATTATGATTGCAGAAACAGTTTAAACAAAATTTGTCGTTCTCTCTTAAGCTTACTCTATGCTTTAAAAACTATAAGTGTAAAGAAATTTATATATTAAATATATTTTTTGTCGCATTATATATGTTTACAAAGAACAGCTGATTAAAAAATTTGAAAAGACTCTTTCACTTAATAACATATGTTTGCTGCAATGCATTTCTTACGGGTATTTCTGTAACCAGTGGGGCGGAATCCTGAATCGGGAAAGGGATAAAAAGTATCCTCTAACCTTCTACAGATCAAGACGAACAAATTAAAAAAAAAATTAGGCGAATCCGTCCAGCCGTTTGTGAGTGATGCTGTTACACACGAACAGTTTTCATTTTTATATATATAGATCTACCTCTGGCGTCGACTTTCTATAGACAGACCTTGCATCCACATAGGGATTGGGTGGCAGACATTTGTTCAGTAAAGCTAGTTCTGATCGTTCAAGTAGCGCTACTATACTATCTTTTTTGTTCAGAGTATTGTTCCATTTTTAATCTTATTTAATTATCTATATTTTATGGATTACATTTTAAAATTTTGAGTATTTTTAGTGTTGTCAGTTTACTCAATAGTTTTTCTACAATACAATTATAATATCTATTTCCTTCGTTTTCACCTAGATATTACACAACCACAATAATTTAAGTGGGAACAGATTTTAGCGTTGGCTGTAATATCGTCTCATAAAACTGATACATAACCTCACTCTTGAGGTGCACGACTAGCAGATCTTTATTACGACTCGTAGTTCTTACACCACAAATATTTTGGTGGAGAATTGTAATAGTTGAAATATGATCTCCTACGCAATCAGTGCTAGAGGCATGAGTCTCTCTAACAAATCGGTCCTTGAGTGAGAATTTTATTGTGGTCTCCTTACTTCCGAATCACCAACGTTCGAAGCGGCAATAGTCAGTTTAGGGCCAGTTCGGGTTTTTAAGAGGCGAGTCAAAGTAGTGCGGTGAAAGCCTGCGTTCTAAGTATTCGATACATTGTTGTAGGTGGAATTATAAATAACTCTATCACAGAATATTCCTGTCAACTCATTGCTCTAGTGGAGGGGAGATCAAATAATATTCTTTCTTTATCGAATCTTGAGGCATGACAGCACCGATAATACGCTCCGACACCATGTTCTTACTCTTCCAGTTGGCATACAAGCTATTTCTTGTGAATTTACGTCGATGGATATGTTCAAGAGACATGAAGCTTGCGTTATCAAAACTTATTATTACTAAAATAATACATGTTAGTTATTAGACCTACATAATAAAACACCTTGCACAAAATAAAACATACTTAGTTCACTACAATCAGATCAATTATTAAATATAGCAGTTATTAACATAGTAGTTTAATCAAGATAAAATATGTAAAAATATAAAAACAAGCCAACAAATAAAAAAATACAGAACAAGAAAGTTTATGATTTTGAATATTCTTTCTCTAAAAACAAGAAAAGCGATGTGGTGCTCGTATTCATCGAAGATGCAGCGCTAAATTGACAGGGACAAAATCGAAGGGGCAATTTGTATGTAGCGCGTGGTACAGGGTAGACAACTGCGGTATAATTGGTACACAGGGCACCAGCCGCAGTGCAAGTTGCTGTCAAGATATTTATTTACCTTTAGGCTGTAGGTTAGATTGACGTTAGGCACATATACTACTCATTGAATTAATAACAGTCCAAAACAAAACATCGACGGGCAAGATTACGTCTCTCTTGCAAGATCGTACAGCCATGGAAATGTATATTGTCAAATACTTATTTAAATAATAAAATTCCCATACAAAGATACAACCCATAATATTTGCAGAACAGTATTGCCAACCTTTAGCATTGTAATTAATAAATTAATGTCGTAGTTGTAAAACATAACCTAACGAACACAGATATTTTGTGAACAAATTCTTTTTTGTGAACCCTTAATGTTCCAATTCTGAAGTTTACTCATGTTATTAAGGAAATAAAACAAATAGTTCTTCTTAAAATGTTGTCTGTAATATTTTAAGTGGCCACTCCCGTTCCAACAGAGAAAGCAAATTAAGGCCTAAGGGTACGCTAGGCGAAGGAAAGTTCACGAGCAACGACCCAAAGAGCAAGACCGATCTAGCGACCCTTCAGTTATCCTACTGGGAAAGTATGATAATTAAGTTGGGTAATACAATATCTCACTAGAGCAATTACGTCCTTAAACCACTAAAGAACGAAAGATCGTGAGTGGTGGTAGTGGACTGTACTAACATGAGACCTCGTACCATCGACTGCCAGGTGGAACCAGGTGCCATTGGGCCGTGTGCTGGGGGTGCGGTTGGGGAAGTAGATACGACACTCGTACCAGCCCGCGTCCGTCTCGCGGATAGCCGTCAGGTTGATGGAACCCTTGCCCATGGGTAGACCCGCAGGAACCAGGCTGACTCGCTGTTCGTAGCCGTCCGTCGCCGACAACACGCCGTCATTACTGGAGAAGACTGTCTGGTGCTGAAACATTAGTCAAATCACATGTTACAACAGGTCAATATTATTATTTTAACCTTTTCTGCAACCGCTGTTGAGCATAGAGTAAGACAATTAAAAATCTAAGTAAAAATATACTTTCAACTGTACATTTTAGCAAAAATTAAATACCCAGTGCTTGGTCAGTACTGTAAAACAGATGTAAAAGACAGTCACTATCTAACTCATACTACATATTTAAATACTGTTATAAAGTCCATCTTAATCGTTTTTTTTAGAGAGAATGAGGTTTCTCAGGCTTGTGTAGGTACCTATATATTTTCTTGATCGGGAAACATGGCAGAACCAATTATGGGACAACAAATACTAAAACCGGAGTAAATTGCAATGGCCATAACTATACACTTGTTGACAGATTTACTTGATCTTCGCAACAAAGCAAACTCATTGGCGTCGTAAATATAATTCACTCGAACCAGAAGTGATAGTACGTAATTTCGGGCGGAGCCACGGGCAACTGCAAGGATTCTTATACTAATATATGTTGTATTCCATATTCCTTTAAATGTATATTATATATGCACATGGCATAAAGGAACAAGAAAAATTGATTTCCAACACACCTCATTACCAAGTTTTGACACTTAAAGTAATTTTAATTCGTGTTAAATAATTGTGAAATCGTAAAAAACTTATTCTCTGAAGTTTTTGCACTTCTTCTGATACTGTTCTGGCTAACTTTAGTACACCGGGAAAGAACCCAAAACTAAGGCATATATTGACAGTGGCAATCGAAGCAAAAACAATTAAACTGCTTCAACAGATGACAGGACGTACCAAAATCATCCAGGCTCTGGCCCAGATATACAAACGCTCTCTCTGGGCTTATATCAAGGGCGGTAAATTTCTAGGGGCGATGGAGAAATATAAACAAACCAGGCGAAATTGGATTTGGTGTATAAGAGGTGCAACGGGAAATTTAACTTTTGATGAGGGAAATTCTTGTGGTTGAGAGTTTAAATTGCAGCACTGCCTGCCAGCCTGCTGCTCGTCATTGATACTTTCTCGTGTCCATAATATTCTATTACAGTAGTTTTAGCATGTGAATGTTTTTGTGGTTTAGTGGTGTGTAATCATGAGTAAAAAGTTGAGTGGCGCGGAGTACAGGAAATGTGCTGCTAAAAAGCAAAGTGATATGCACTTAAGTTGTTGAGAAAGAGCCAAAAATTGGCTATTTTTTCAATGTGACTACGACTCGTTTTAACTCCCTTTGCTGAGAATGTTGGTGACTTCGCAATCCCACCAATCTCGAATCCGTTGGAAGCTTACAAAAAATGAATTGTTTGGTACATACCAACAAATACTTCCAACCACTGTCAATGCTACCGTTAATGATGAGCTTGAAGTGGAAATTGTTCAGCAGAGGGAAGGAACTTCACAAGCAGAGTCATACGTAACTTTAGGCCTACTAAATTCGTTTTCTGTCAATGATCCAGCTATTTCTAACAATCAATTCGGTTTTAAAAAAGGTAAAAGTACAGAGGACGCGATTGAAAAACTTATGGCATATGGTTTTATACAAATTTAAATTCTGGCAAAAAAGTAACAGGCTTATTTATTGATTTACAGAAAAGCGTTTGACTTAGTCCGTCATGATTATCTTTTAACAAAACTAGAAGTAACCGGCATTAGAGGCCCTACACTAAATTGGTTTCTAACTTTTCTTCAAAATAGAGAACAACAAGTTCGAATAACGCAACGTTTTGAGTGACATAAATTTAGTAAATATCGGCGTTCCTCAAGGCTCAGTTCTATTGGCAGATCTCTTTTCCTTCTTTATTAATGATCTCTTATTAAAAAAGTTTCGTGGAGAAATCATAGCATTTGCCGATGATATTGCATTCTTGTATTCGTCTGAAAACTGGGCTACAATTAAAGAGTCGATAATTCATGACTTAGCTTTACTGAACAATTGGTGTAACAGGAATGCAATGGTAATAAATGCATCAAAAACAAAAATTTTAAACTTTGATTTGACTGGTTTTGAATTTGACTATGAGTTTAAGTACCACAACAATTGTTTAGGTGTACAAAATTGTACCTGCGAAGTTATTCAACAAACACCCGAAATTAAATACCTTGGAATTTTAATTGACAACAAAATAACGTGGAAAAGTCATATAAATTAAATTACACGCCGAAATCAGGAAATCAATTCGAACATTCTATTTCTTAAGAAATATCTGTGACATAACTTGCTTAAGATCACTGTATTACGCGTTGATAAACTCCCGCCTTCAATATGGGCTGCAGTTTTGGGGTGGCGCTTATGATAACTTAATTAATAAACTTTTTGTGACCCAAAAACACTTTGTTAGAATTATGCTTTTTAAAAAACAGCGTGAACACACTGACTATCTTTTCAAACATCTGCAAATTTTACCTATAAAAAACCTTTTTGTGTTTAAAGTTCTTCAAGCATTTTTCAAAAAGAGCGGCAACAGTGGAACTGAAAATTTGTTTTATTCAACTCGAAGCACAGTCCGCCGTTTTTTTTGTTAGACCAAAGGTAAACAGATCATTCTTTGTAAAAACATTTGTATACTTAGGTCCAAAATGCTTCAATCTTTTACCTGATAATATAAAACAAATTACTAGTTTTAAATTGTTTTCCAAAAAGGTTAAAATTTGGCTCAATAATATTGGACGATTTAGGCATTTTACTGTACAGTCCTAACTTTGACTGTCTAGCTTACGATCTAATTGAGTATTAATCTATATTGTTATAAATTTTTGTATATCTTTAATGTGATGCTCTTCAATTATTTTCTCTTTAACGGTGATATATCTGTAAAATAGGTGCAATTATTAAATATGGTTTTTTTTCGTTCTCTTACATACTTATTTTTATTATTATTAGTTGGTATGCGCTACAGAAGCCGAAAAAATAAAATGTTAATTTATTACGGAAGACTACTAATTTAAGTTGTAATTATGTTATAATTAAATTACCAAAATAACCACCGAATACTGGCAAATGGTGGTTATTTGCCTTTTCCAAGTTGTCATCTTATTATGTAACATTAAATGAAAAAGATGGAAATAAATATATTCTATTCTATTCTATTCTATTCTATTTGGAATGTCAAATCAACCTTAGTAGTCGAAAACTTTCTTAAACAAAGCCCCAAACAAAACGTAATGACGGAATTTTCGAAATCACAACGAACATACAAACGATGCAATTAGAACACTATCCAAAACAATGTTTAAAAGTACCCTACCTTATGGAAACATAATATTAAGAAATTTGATGTTATACTCCAAAACAACTGGAGAAAATATTTTGTACTCCTTGCTGTTTGTTTCAACCAGCTAATACACGAACTAGTTTTCCCACAGGTTTTAATGACTGAAAGCACAGCTATGAACTACTGAAAACGTCACGAACATTTTCATGACCACAAACGTAATATTCTTACGTAGATCGCTAGGCAAAAAGAACTAATGTAAATGGACACAATTTTGTCTACACAGTTTGAGGAAAAGTTAATCATTGGGGAAGTGTACTGTCAAGAATAGTTCCTGTAGTTAGATTTTTTGCTGTTAGAGGGTTGCCATTTCAAGGAAATAACAAAATGTTTTGAAATCTCAAATTGGTTGAATCTAGAGAACTAGAATTTATTGGGATCCTTTCCTTGCCCAGCACACAGGAAAGTATAGTAACGAAGGTCAAGGGCACACTTCATACCTATCTTCTTCAACTTGTAATGAGTTTATTGGAGATATAAGGAACTGTGTGCTAAAAAGCCATAGTTAAAGAAGTAAATAAGCGAGATACTTTTCTCTAATAATTGTGGATTCGACTCCTGATTGTTCTCACTCTACCAGTTATTTATTGCTTTACAATGTGTTTCCGAGACAGAACGCAAGCATGTAGAGCGGCTTATTAAACTTCTACCTGGAATATCACATACAGGCAGGTATTTGGGTGTCTTGAAAGCTTTGATATAGATGTCAAGAAATGTAGGAGTCAAAGCTATGACAACGCTTCAGGCCAGAGAATAACGCAGTACAGTCCACTAGCCGAATACGTATCAGATGTTGCACATGCATTAAATCTTGTTCGTTCTGTTGCCGCAAGCGCTGCAAAGCTACCATAGTACTATTTAGTTTTGTACAGTTGACTTTACTGTGTCTACTTACAAGTGAAGTATTTTACAAAAACTCAAACGCCAGTGCTATAGTCACGGTTAGAAACTAGATAGCCAGCAAGAGGAGACGCTATCTTGGCTTTGGTAAAAGATTATAAGGAAATAAAAGATCGTTGAGAATGCTATCTATGGAACCCAGTGTAAAACCTGCCTGTAGACTGGACGGCACTAAACCTTGGGGCTAAGCTGCAGAATGTTGAAACCATTCTTCTAGTTGTATGGAGTGACGTTTTGAAGAGAGTAGACTAATGTTCCAATAACCTACAGAGTGAAAGTTTTAATCTTGAGTCATAAGTAAAATAGTTACAAACTATAGAAGGAACCTTCAACTCCAAAAAGGAATGACTTTGACGAATACGGGAAAACCACACTAAAACTAGCTGGATGTGATGTTCCTAGCTACTCAAGAGCAAGAAAACAAAAAATAGTTGAAGACGGAATGCATGGAATCGAAGGAGAACTTAATGAAAGAACAAATTTCAAAATTAACTCACTAATAGCAAATCTAGCTTGAAGGAAGGAAGCATGTGACATTCCAGATTCCAAGTGTTGGCTCTTGTAATCACCTACCCACAGGAGTCAACAGAAGTGAAAAGAGCGGGTTCAAAACTGTTTACCATCTATTCTGAAGATATCAGTGTAGATGACTTAAACGGATGTTTTTCACTTTCAGATGTATGTCGAATTTGGAAACTTACCATCAGTGTATTCTTACATAAAAGAAAACCATCTATCAAGTACTTTTCCAAATGTCGAAATTGTGATTAAAAGTGTTTTCCACTCTGCGGAAAGAGACGTTTTAGTACTGAACCTGGTAAAAAAATGCTAAAAGGGCAAACTCTACAGAATGAAAAAGTGCAGAGAAAAGTATTTGACTTTCAAAACAGACGTTTCTGCAATCGTACAATGCCTAGATAAAGTCACGAAAGAATTCTTTCATATAAGGTTTCGATTTCAACTGTTAAATTTCGAAACCTTTTTTTAGATTTACGGTTGCGATATGTTTATTTGTTGTCATTTTCTGATTTTTTCCCCAAAAATTATAAGTTTACGTTTCTTAGTTTTATTTAACTCTAAGTTAAGGAATAGATGTTGTGTAGTATACATTGAAATCCAATTTGTATTAAACAATTATCATTAAATTTCGAAATTTCAACCCTCAAACAAAACTGCCGTGTTAAGTAAATGTTTTATTATAGTCTAATCTCTAGTAAAAAAATACATGTACGTTTACTTGTATTCAAAGTGTCGCATTAAAATAAAAATATAATACATTGCAGGTACAGATTGTTTTTTTAAAACCTTTTTCATACCAAAACCTAGATATTTTTAAACAATTAGACATATAGTTAATTTTTAATTGATTATAAGAAACAAAAAAAAATTGTAACCACAATACAAATTACATAAATAAAGCCTATTTA
The DNA here is from genome assembly GCF_021130785.1 of Homalodisca vitripennis. Taxonomy (NCBI): domain Eukaryota; kingdom Metazoa; phylum Arthropoda; class Insecta; order Hemiptera; family Cicadellidae; genus Homalodisca; species Homalodisca vitripennis. Next base: position 26,395 of record NW_025782303.1, on the reverse strand, counting down.
AATATACAAAATACCTACCAGATTAACTTTTAAGCAAAGTTTGATTAATGGTGGTACAAGATACCCCAGTCAAACTCTAAAGAAGAGCCTATATAAATAGGGTTTGATTTGGACCGACTAATAATCTTGCATTTGTAAAACCAAGATACAGTAATTAGAGCAGAATCGGATCAACGAGGTGGGGAGGGATGTTGAATGGGGTAAGTGAGAAGGCGGGAAAATATGGTTTTGCCCAGAGCGCCTCTAACCTGAAATCGGGGCCTGAAAACACGAGAAAGGGGCTAACATAAAAGTCAAAAGTTACACATCGTTGTTGATCCGAAGACCATCGTATGGAATTGGGATGAAGTCAACATAACACATAGGCAACCTCATTTCTTTAAAAGGAAGTTATTCAAGGCGTCATACATAAAATTAGCAGACCAACCGATCGGTTAACAATAACTCGACATTAGGCCACTTTGGATGCCAATTCTGAAAAATTAACTAAACAAGGAGATCTAAGTATCAAAGAGATTAGAGGTTCGTAATAAACCAATGTGGAGACACAGTTTGGTTTTAAGAAGAATCGTCTAGAATGAACCAATCATTAAAAAAACCCTCTCGTTTCCTCCCTTTTTTGCCGCCATCTTGTTTTGTTTCTGCCGTGACGATCGCGATTTACTATTGGACTCTGGTCAATTCTATGTGGTTGGTCGCGGAGTGCAGGTCTATTGAGACCTGTAGGCTCTGTAGTTAAGTTTTAATAATTAGTGATGTGTTTTGTTTAAAGTGCATGGTTTAGAGTTTGTTTGAATATATGCTAGGTTATTTATTCACATGAGGAGGAGATCACATTACATATCTCGAAACTTAGAGTTATTGATTTTTTTATCACTGAACAATGGTAAATGTTTGGAAAACATCCTGTTTCCTTCACAATCCGTCCATCGTCAAAAACTTCAAATAAATATGGATCGTGGTTAATCTCATTTGAAATACTTCAGAATCCTGACTAATCTAGAAAATACGTTTTCTTAATTACATGATATTCACAGAGTGTACTGTACCAAAACGTTTGAATACTGGTTTTACACCTTTTTTACACAAAATTATAAACACAGTATTTAAAAGTACTTTAGTAGACCTTTAAAATTAAGTGTTCAAATTAAAAAAAAAAAATGTTTAGACCTACATTTATATTTGAAATTTTCCAAACCCGATCCTCACACTCCCAAAAATGTCACAATGGAGCATGTAAGGTTGGGCATTCCATTGGTAATGGCTGAAAGCACCGACGCCAAAAGCGCGTTTCAATCGGTTTTCTTTTTGTTATTAGAACACATTTATATTAGGATTTTGTGTATAGTAAAGATGGGAACCCAACGATAAATTATCTGTAATTTGTTGGGACCCAAGATTGTAAATTTTTATTATAAATAAATTTCTTGATTTCTTGAAGAATCTTTGTTTGAAAATAATTTCTCTGAATTCTTTGGCATCGACATTGTGAGATTACCACAAATAGTCTATTCCGCTTCGCTTGGCCAATTCAGGCAGTGGCGGTCTGATACACCTGTATTTAACTACCTCAAAGTTGCAAGCGTTTCGGTTGTGAGCTTAGCCGCTAAGTGGCAGTGGCTAGGTCAGGGGATAGAGCAAGCGGGCGAGTGCCGAGCAATTAATAATAATAAATTATTTATTGTGTAAACTCATGAAAACAATGTTTATAGCAATCGCCAAGTTGTTTAGCCAAAATTTCCATTCATTTCTAGTACCGAAGTCCCTTTCAAACGTACAATTTTTTGCGTTCACTCTCTCTCATTTCATTCGAATTTATCCACCACTTCCCCGGTCAGTCCATAAGTCATGTGCCATAAGCTCGTCTATGCTGTAGAATGTGTATGTAGTCACTGTTGTTTTTAGACAAGTTTTGAATGCCTTCAGCATGGGGACACTTTTGATCGAGTTCGGCAAGTTGTTGACAATTCGAACTCCTGCCTGAGAAGCCAAACGCGAGTGAGCTACCGTCCTGTGTCTCCCTGCTTCTACTTGCATAAGAGTGTTAAATCACTACCTCTTATGTATTCGAATTTGGATTTAAAAAAGACACGTTTCCAAGATGTAGAGGCAAGGTAATGTCAACAGTTTCAGATTTTTGAAAGCTTGGCCTGCACGACTCTCTCCATTGCAGTTTTTTGGCACTATTTTGTTCGAACTGCTTTTTTTTAAGGATGAACATTCTGGAAAAGTTTTGCGCATTGGAGGGGATACTGGGAGATTGCGGTATCACAAGCGGCGGAGGGGTATTTACCCATACCCCATGCTTGAACTAAAATCGCCCAGTTTACCCATAGATGTATAAACATTACGATTGTGCTGTACAAATCTAACGTGAGAGGGCTGTTCACCACTTGAAATCGCAATAGAAGATGTGCCACTGACCGAGCCTTCTGATTGCCGAGCGATTTTGTCTATTACTGCTGCGACATTGCTAAATTGCTTCAGCAAGTGGCAACCGGCACTACCATGCTTTCTTCGTGCCAGTTGCTGCTGAGTTATGAGTTTGTCTTGACCTTTAAATTAACAATACACGAATTTCTGTTGATTTTCTTTTCATATATTAATAGTTGATAGTGTATATAACGCATATTTGTTAATACTAATTTACTGGATTTTGTTGGTATGTATTGTTGTTGGATATGTGCTGGTTATTGGATATTTATATTTGTTGGATATTTATTTAATTATTTATTTTATTGACTATTACTAACTTTATTTTACAAATGTATTTATTTATTGTCACGTTAATATCTTTATAGTTATTTATTGCCATGTTGGAAGTCGTCATGTTTATATAGTCCTTTATTTACCGTCCTGTAAACATATGAATGTGTAGGTGAAAGTGTATGTTTGTCTTGTACACATGTCATACGTTAAAGACAGAAAGTAAAATCGCAGCCAGCTGAAGGACTCTGATATAATATAAAAGTGTATAAAATTGTTTTTTTTTTCAATTCGCACGTGCCATATTGGCATATGAAATGTAATAATATATGTAAATTCTTAAATAAATAAAGATTTTTTGAATTTTAACTTGAACAAAATATATACGTTGTAAAGTTGTAGATAGTGTTACTATACTAAATGTTATATTTAGACTTTTAGTCGATTTAAATCTTACTGTGACAACTCCCTATACTTTGTTTGGCTTACATTTGAAATGTTGGGTATATATTTATCATTAAAAGATTATGACATGTGTATAATACTTTTCTGTAATATCTTTATAATTTCTGTTTCTTTCGTTTGCCGCTAGATAACGCGCCACCACATCGTTTTCAAGTGGAAACAGATTTTAGTATTGGATGCAATATCTTTTCATATAGGCTAATGTTACTTTACAGAGAATTGGCCTTGCATATGGGGGTTCTGTGGCAGAAGTTTTGTTCAGTAATACTAGATATTGTTCTGTCCTTTAAAGCACAGATAGAGTTACTATCTAAATTCTTTGCTCAGTATTCTATAATCAATTTTAATCTCATAATAATTTCCTTATTTGTATGACTTAAATTTAAGAGTTGTGTTTTTTGTCAGAGTTTACTCAATGTAGCATATCGCACCTTTGCAAGAAAAGTGACACAACTCAATTTTTTTAAATTTCGGTATTATTGCTTTAAACAGATGGGAACATTGTTTTCTTTTATGTGTAAAAGTGTCACAACTCAAATATTACTAGTTTCCAGTAGGCAGCGCTAGTGTCGTTTTTCATTTGGCTAGACTCATTGCCATTTTATGTTCTAAACTGTCACTTCTTACTAGTGTCTGAACTGTTGCAGGGTGAGGTTATGTTGTTTTTGTGGAAAAGTGACACTTTTAGAGTTGTGTCGGTTTTCTTTATAAAGTTGTTGGTATAAGTGTTTCAGATTCATGGAAAAACGACACATTTGTGAGTTGTGTTATTGTTCTTTTTAAAATATTAAGAAATTTGAAAACTAAAGTAGTAAACAACGTCACAAAATCTTAGTTGTGACGTTTTTCTTCATAATCTGTGATCAGATTCTGTGGGAAGTGACATTTCAGTTCTGTTTTGTTTTGAGATGTGACAGTTTTCTGCATAATTAATTTAAAACTTTTTTTCCTTGAGTTTCGTATATAAATCTAAATTATTGATTTTTAACTTATATGTAAACAATGAGTGTAAACCGAAGAACTGATCTAATACTAAAATTGGCTAAAAGGAGTAATGAATCTTCGATTAATTCAATTGGTGAGAGCTGCGGTGTAAGTCCAGTTTTACCTAATTTGGAGAACGTACAATGGACTGTTATTTTCTAACAATGATTCTAGCATTACGCAATCTGTTGAAGGACTCATACAAAAACCTGATTTAGTTGATCAGCTATTTGAAAACGAAGATGACTTAGCACAACCTTCAACGTCAAAGGAAGGGTTTTGTGATAATAAGTCGTACTGTACTACACTTAATGTCCTTGAATTAAGCGACAGTTCTGATTCCACACTGGGTAGTGAAGAAAATATCCCTGAAGATGTTGATGATTCAGATCTTGACCCTTGGTATTCTCGTGAAGTAAATGTAAAAAATAAAAGGTGCACACTTTTTAAAAGACGGAAAGTGCAAAGACCACAATCAATCCTGCTGCAAAATGATATGGAAAAGAATCTAAGACCAATGCACTCCAATTGTGAAAACACTGATCTAGATGAGAGCAATGAAAACATAAACATAAGTTTTCTAGAAAGAAGCCCTGTAACTAAAAAAAGAGGAAGAAAAAGATCATTAAAAAGAGACGAATGGATTAAAAATAAGGCTAAGTTACTAAAAAATAGTGGTAAAGCTTATGTGTCTTGTTCAAAAACTAAAAAAGCATTTTATGAAAAATCAGTAAAACCTTCCTGTAATGATAAGTGTAAGCTAAAGTGTGCTTTAAATGTTAGTCCGCAAGAGAGACAAGAAATGTTTTAAAACTTTTGGAAACTTGGAGATTTAAGTAGGCAACGAGATTTCATAGCATCCCACATGCAAATAATTCAACCTGAATATCGGTATGTGAAGCAAGGCAGCACAAGACGTCTTAATAATGCATTTTATTTTGTAGTGCAACACAAGCGCATACGAGTATGCAAAACATTTTAAAAAAATACATTAGACATTACAGACAGGCCTATTCGAACAGTGCTAGATAAAAAGGCGGGAGACGGATTTATTCAAGAAGACCTACGAGGGAAACATTCCAATCACAAAAAAGTTGACGAAAGTATCAAGGACGACATAAGAAGACACATTGAATCAATACCCAAAATTGAGAGCCATTATATCCGTCAAAACAGTACCCGGGATTATATCGAGGGAAGTAAAACAATTGCAGACCTCCATAGAGATTATGTAGATTTGTGCAAATCGCCTGAAGATGGAAATGTAAAGGGTAGTGGAAACTATATCCTGTACCATAAAATATTCACTGAAGAATTTAACATATCAATGTTCACACCTAGAAAGGACCAATGTGAATTATGCCATTCCTATAACATAGCAGAGGGCAATGACAAAGAAAGCCTAAAAGAGAGCTATGAAAACCACATACTAGAGAAAGATTTATCACGCTTACAGAAGGAAGCTGATAAGAAAAGAGAGAACCCAAAAGAAATAGTCGCTTGCTATGATTTAGAAGCTGTACTTCCGTGTCCTAAGGGCGAGGTATCATTAATGTATTATAAATCCAAACTTAGTGTTTATAATCTCACTGTATGTGAAGCTTAAAAATGACTCGGCATATTGTTATGTTTGGCATGAGGGAGAGGGTGGCCGATGCTCTGTAGAGATTGCCAGCTGTGTGTTAGATTTTATAAGAGACAAAGAGACAAATCCCAAAACATAAATGATGATATTGATTTCATTTTCTATAGTGACAACTGCGGGGGCCAACAAAAAAATAAGTATCTGTTTTCCATGTATCTATACGCTGTAGAGTGCTTACCAGTTAGGAGTATTACCCACAAGTTTCTCATCAGAGGCCATAGCTAAAATGAATGGGATAATGTGCATTCAACCATTGAGAAAACAAATGAAAAGATCTCTTAAATCAGGCCCTATATACCATCCCGGCCACTATATTTCACTAATAAGGACAGCAAAAAAAAACTGGGAATCCCTACAATGTTATTGAAAAATGCTATTCTGACTTTCAAAACTTTAAAGACCTGTGGGAAAATATAGGATGCAATGCCACGTTAACTACTAAAGGCAAAAGGATGGTAATGAGCGACGTAAAAATTGTGAGAGTCGAAAAAGCTAAACCTCTGACATTACAGCTCAAAACCAGTTTTGATGAAAAAGAAGAGTTTCACACAGTGTGTATTCAAAATGTAAATGGGATAGAAGATGATGCAGAAGCTGAAGGACGTAAAAAAAGAAAATCAGCAAGGAAGAAAGAAGAAAAACAGCTATTAGCTAGTTGCAGTGCTTACACATTAAAGCCAATGTATAAAAAATACCTTCAATCACGGACAGAAATAAAACAGACTTGCAATTCTTGGTTCAAAAAAAAGTTATTCCTGGTTGTTATGCTTTATTCTATGACTCCCTTTGAGTAAACAGACATGTCTAAACTCACCCATGTTTTTCTTATATAGATTTGGTTAGCTTTTTTTAATCATGTGTTTTAATTGCAGGGCACAAAAAGGGGTAGTAATTAAAATGTATTGCAATAACGTGCCCACAATTAAAAGTATTTCTGTATTGTTAATGAATTCACATCTTGAGTTTTAGGTTACATTAAAATATATATAAAATTTTCTACTTTTTCTTTAATTTACCTAATTAACAATTCAAAAAAATAGATCTTTCAATATGAAGAATAATGACACAATTAAAAAAATCAAGGTCATTTCTAAAAAAAACAAACACTTAAAATTTGTGGAATAATGACATAAGTCAAAATATATATGTTTTAAATTATTATATAAGGTATGGTACAGATACAATAAATCGTTATGTATATAAACATTAGGTACAATATATGTACATTTCATAAAAAATTTACAAAGTACATAGACTGTTAAGAACTTTCAAACTTGTTATTCCAAATACATGCCGATTTTAATTTTACTCTCCTGTAAAATAATGTCTTTTTGAGTTGTGTCACTATTCTTGCAAAGGTGCGATATGTTAAATAGCTTAATGTACTAAGTTTATAATCGTCGTTCATTCTTTTGCCGCTAGACAGCACACAACCACAACGTTTATGTAAACAATATTAATTTGTGGAAGTCTTCTGCAGCAACATCTTAACAAAACCACTAAATAAAATTAAAGAGGTTTACTCTAATAGACGCCCATTAAAGCCTATATACATTAACAAATCTAATCGGAAACGGAAAGATGCAGTAATGACGAGGGCGTATTGTGGAGCAACAATAACAATGTGAACGGTGACGCCCCACAATAACGTTATTGTGTACCGATCTAATCAAGTGAGCACTGTCCGCTCGTCGAGTCTAGTCAGCTGATCGTTCTGGCTGCAACGTACTGATTTGTGACTAGATTGTACCATGCCAGTCCTGTTTTGGACTTGGACGGAGTCGAATAGTTTTATAAACTAGGTCCACAAAATTAAAATTCTGATTCATTACAGTCAGAATATATATTTTGTTGCATTTGCTAATTGGAGAAAAGATACTAAAACATTCAAAGTTGTACTTTTAGAATCGTATAACTCCCAAACACAACAATTTAATCATTAAACTATAACATATATAACTATATATAACATATAACCATAAATTTAAAAATACAAACTAATGGACCTTCTGGAAGAAAATTACAAGTATGAATAACTGAAGCCATTGTATGTTTAATTTAGCAGGACACTTGTGGAAAAACTAGAATTAATATACTATATGAAATTCCGCTTTATAAAGCATTTAATAAGATTCATTTCACAGATTTAAACACTGCGTGCACAGAAACGAAGCCCACACACCCCGAACAAAGCCGTCCACATCTTGATAAATAAATACGTTTCCTGTTACTGTACAAGTACCCAAATAGTCTTGAATGAACCAGACGAATGCCTCTTCCATCGCATTAAATCAACTATTTCGAATAAAAACAACAAAACACTATGACTAAAGAAAATCAGTATAATATCCGGGGAAAACTGTGTATTTTTTTATTCAAAATTGATGTCTGTTTATAAAGTATTGATCTTTTAAATTCATAGTTTGACCATTACTTAACCTCCAGGATTAAACATTTTAATTCTATTTAAAGTTTTCTTATGTATTCAAATATTCTTTTTTTTGTAATGATTTTTGTATAAATGCATTTTATACATTCTTATTTTTATTTTATTTTATTTTTTTCTGTTTCTTCGTAGCCTAAATATATGGTAATTGTTGTGGCCCACTGCTGGTGGGGATTTGACTAATGATCCTTAGTCCAGACCCACCAGTTGTGTATCCCTTACGCTAGATGCCCATACTCAGTGAGTTGTACCGCGACCCTTAATTTAATCATTTACATCTCGTCACGTATAATAATCATTAATCAATATCAGTAATCATAATTTAAATCACCAACTGACTTTCATTGTAACCACGTAATTGTATTTGTTTCAGTTCATCGTAAACACATTTCATAGATTAAAGCAATGTGTTATCATTCACAGTTTTCTAATTTGCTTAATAGCAGTAACGTTCCGCAAGCATTCTAAGCAAAACGTGAGGACCCAACTGTAATAATTATCGCCCAATTACGGGAATAGGTCCGTCCAAATGTAGGAAGGATGGCCCTTTTAATGTAATTTCAATGTTTATAAAGTCTATATCGTAACTATTCGATTTTGTTAGAGAAAATTGCAAATCAGCCCGGCACTGCTGGTGACGACTGAAGCAAAATTCTATAGCACCATCAGATAACGTATCACAACTCCAGTACTCCCGAGAGCAAGATCATAGGCATAGAGAATACTTATTTAAAAGGTAAACATTGAGTCATTCTTGTCGTATTTGGACGGCCGTTTTTACTATATTACGGAAAACGAATGAAAATTCATGTTTGCCGAAAAACCACGTGTCGCTTAATACTTTTCATGTGCTAGAAAAATAATGATTGTCTAACTGGAGTTTAGTCGATATTTTCATTATTAACAGTTAAGATGTTGACTGTTTATTTCATTATTATATTTATTTTACATTGTTCTAAACTATTTATTTTAATTTTCCACCATATTGGATGACTGCACAAACCAAAGCGATTATTATGGTGAAACAAAATTCTGTTGATCAGCTGATATGTCGTATGCAGCGTTAATCTTTATTTTGCCAAGATTGGACACTAGCACTGACAGTAGCGAAGTACAAAGTACTGAATTTATTGCAATTCTTTGCCCACCACACTTCGACATCTTCAAAAGAACACTTTCAATTTATTTAATACTAACAGTTTAACACGGCTTCGCGGCGCTTCCATTTTCAAAAACAGGGACACCATGAACATACTCTTTTTAAATTACATTTTCGAACATTTATGAGATAGGCTAGTCTCTGAAATATATTCCAATCTCTTGATCCATTTTAGATTTAAGTTTAAAAATGGGGCCCTGAATTCAAAAACTGATTTTTTTGGGACTTCTTCAGTATTTCATAATATTTTATTGAATAGCCACAGTAACAATTGAACTATTTCAGGCCAGTGTGAAGAAATCCTAAAGGAAAGTCCTTAGCTTTTCCGTTAGCACACGTATGATGTAATAAACTATGGGATTTTCCAGTACCTGATTAAAATCCCAATAAAAACAAATCGAGGCAAAGAAAAACCTTCTGCACGTAACACAACCTTCGCAAAGTGTAATTTACTTTGACACAAGAACAGATGAAAAACAACACATATTTACTATCATCTTTATAAATGTGTACACAATTGTACATTAATTACTATTCTTAACTTTGACAGGTGATTAAAACACATTTAGACATTACCTGCTGATTTAGCTAAGTTCATAAATATATTAATAGCTTAGTCTTGTTGCTATGATAATAAAAAATGTCAAAAGTGTTTGTGGCCATTGTAATTTACTCCGATCTTAGTATTTTTACTTGATATTACCTTATTTCCCCGATCAAGAATATTATGAATAACATATTTATAATATTTTAATTTTTTTTTACCTAAATATTTTCTTAATCTATGCTCAATAGCGGCTGCAGAAAAGGTTGAAATAATAAGTGTTATTACTAACAAGCTTACTTTACTATATGCTTTTAGTAATATAAAATGTTAAAAAATTAAATTAGTTTAAAATATAATGAAACGTATGGTTGTGCTATCATAAAACAGTTGATTACATTTAACAGGCTCTTTTAATTAATAACATTATTTGCTGCAATGCAATGCATCTTTAAAGGCCAATATGGGATTTTCGCAACTTTAGAGACAATGACGTGTAGTCGAAGGATTTTCGAAGGAGTAGTGGAGGAATTTTCGAAACAAATAGGCCTATACTGTATACTAACTAGGGACACTAATAATGTACAATTTCAGTACAATCGGTCCAGTAGTTTTTAAGTTATTGAGTAACGCAAAACACACACACACACACACACACACACACACACACACACACACACACACACACACACAACATTAAACTTTTATATAACAGACTAGCTGTTTCCCGCGGTTTCACACGCTTTTCGTAAGCTTTGCCCGTGCATGAGCACTTCTGGTTCAGTAAATTATATTTCCAACGCCGATTTAGAGTTTGTCTTGATGCCACGATCAAGGAAATATGTAAAACGTGTACGTTTATAGCCATTATACAATTACATGTACTTTATTCTAAAGAGGTCTAACACTCAAGCTTTATGTTCAACGAAAATTGTATTTTAAAATACAAATATTACATCACAACTTAGCGCCTTCAAACACTGTTTGGCTATTTAATATACGTAACTGTCGCGAATTGCAGTTTATAGTGTGCAGACGTTTTGGAAACTTTTTATCTTTTGCAGCTCCGCTTGGTGGCGAATTCCATCAATAGGCATGGCATATAAACCTTCTCCGTGGAAAAATACATATACATACAAATTTTCATAATGATCGGTCAAATATTTTACGATTCCATAAAGGACAAACACACAAACATTCATTTATATACAGGGTGATTCGGTTAGTGTTACCGGCACTTTCTGAGCTGATTGTACTATAAAAAATAAAGAAAAAAGTTCATATAAACATGGGTCCGGAAATGCTTCCTTACTGGGTTATGGCCAATTGAAGATTTCACCAAAAATTGTGTGCAGGAGGTCAAATGATGATTTGCCCGCGTGTTTATGAAGAGATATTTATAGGCGAATGCAACTTTTTCTAACGGATTTTTTAGATGAGAAATTGAATAAAGTTCATCTCATAGCTGTATCTCATTTAGTTGTTTTGTTATACTACAAAAAACAGAAATAAAATAATTTTGAAAACACTTTTTTAAGGTTTAACGGACAATTATTTTGTTAAATAGACATTGAAGACCCACATTTTTACAAAGAAACTTGCAGAAAATTTAATTCTGAATAAAATTATGTGCCCACACGGCTATTAACAGCGAAGTATTAGTTTCTGGAATTTAATTTTACAACAAACATTCTACCAAGCAAGAAATTCCAAAGCAAAGGAAAACCGCATTTTAATGACATAGAGTAGCCTACACATAAGATTTATTAGGATGCAATTTAAATTAAGTTTTAAATAAATTATTGTTTTTCATCTAAAGCTTATAATACTACGTACCACTTTCATAACAGGTGTTCAAAAATCAGTCCCTTGTACTTAAATACACTTAGCAGCTCGCTTTCTGATTGATCGAGTTATCCTCCGCAACGCTGCACGATTGTTTTTGATTTGTGCGGCGGTATCTTCAATTCGATTTATTAACTCTTCACGTGTATTTACTTTTTCCTGGTACACCAGGTTCTTCATCCAACCCCATATACAGAAATCTAATTGAGTTAGATCTGGTGATCTTGGTGGCCAAGTGTGTGGTCCACCGCGACCAATCCATCGCCCGGGAAACTGCTCGTTTAAGTGCATTGTTACATTATGGGAAAAGTGGGCAGGGGCACCATCATGTTGATAAATAATATTGCACCTTGCTGCTAATGGAACATCTTCTAATAATAGTGGTAGTTGTTCTGTAAGGAATTCTAGGTACATGCGGGAATTTAGATGTCCTCGGAGAATGAATGGTTAATCGATCATGTGTAAGCCCTCCGATATTAGCCAGAGAGGCTCATGGTTAATAAAAGGGATAGCGTTTTGCTGCCACCACCCTAGCTCGTAGGGAAATTTAGAATAGTGGTTGAGAAGGGTCTTGAAATAATTACTCACGTTTCTCCTTTGTTTGAGTCCAATCTATATTCAAAATGCACTAAAACACTCGTAGGCGCACCCAAACTACTATATGTGTACCGGTGTGTTCGCATCTCACTCCACCAAAATAGACTTACTTCACACACTCTACATTGCCAATCCCTCCGCCTACCTCCGAGCCCTCAACTCGACTGCCGACCCGTGCTGACGAGTGCTGACCCTTGCATTTCCTCAGCACGGCCAGTCACCTCACATCACGCGGTTAAAGGGACTTGGGTTAGTCCAGTTAATTTACACACTGTGTAATTACTAAAATACCATCTAAAAATTACTATATTAAAATAGTAGTGTGCGTGCGCGCTACATCACTCACTCTCCCTTTCAGGAAAGATGGATCATACAGAATTTTCATGGTGATACATCTTAGATTCTCAGAATATAACAAACATTTACAATACTTCAAAAAAAAAAAAATGTATAGGATAACATTTTACATTACATCATTTTTTCACAACTTAAAAGGACAAAATAGTATTTTAGGCTGCGTAAGTTCTTATAATCTACAATTTAATTCTACTTGACATTGACAATCACTTAAGATATATGTCCTCCTAACTACATTACATTTCTTGAGCTTGGCAAGTCCCCACATATTTATAACAAATATAGTCTTTGCAACACTGACCTGACTGGTTCAGCACTACAATGAATTTCACAATACCGTACTTCAAGGCGGGCTTGGTGTATTGAATTGAACAAAGGAAGACTCCTGAATAATTTCTGCGAGCGGAGTTCCATGTTCTACTCGAATGGTTGGGGCTTGCCGCTCAGCAACTGAGGACATCCTCGCACAGGTTGGCATTTTCCTGTGACAAAACAAAACTACGCAAAGTACACTATTCAAAATGAACAAAATAAACATTGAAACTATGATAATGTAGAAATAGTTCAGTGGGGTTTCTATACTTTCTTTGATACTAGGGTACAAAACATGTGTATCATTTAAAAGCTTGTTAAGGTCTAGTTCTATGTGATTATCTTTAAGATTGTCCTTGACTTTTTGCATTGTTTCAGATAACAAGCTACTGTTTTTTAAAGATTAGATTTTCTTCGTGAGATAGCAACAGATTAATCTTTGGGATGTGCAAATGGTTAATGTCAAATTTATATTTTATATTTCCTTGAGTCCTCGAGAATAACTTATTATATTTACCAAAGATAGCGCAACTTGAAGCCTGTTTTAATATTCCAGACTTGTTTAAAGTTAATTCTAAATAACCTAGATGTGGTGGAGAGATAACTGAGTTTTCTCCATCAGAACTCCTCATACAGTTAAGTATGACTTTATATGGTTCCTTTAGGCTATAGATCCAATCATTGCCATTTTGGATCCATACAGGTGAAGTTACATTTATGGTTAAGGTTCGTGAACATTTTTCTGTGACTAGGTTAGATCCCATGAATAGAGCGAATATACAATCATTAACGCTATGATGCAATACATTTATAGAGTTAGGACACAAATAAAAATGACTTAGTCTACACTGACTTAGTGTGTTAAAATCGATAGGTGCATAATACTGTCTCTCTTTGGAGATCAACAAATAATCAACTTGTACATTCCATTTTAACCAATGTTGAAGGTTTGTTTGGTACAATGGAATAACTTCTACTTTATAAAGTTCAAGACGTCTGTCTTGCGAACTTAAAGGTACAGTTACGATCAATCTAATTCCTGTCTTGGTGGCTAAAGCATGAGCAGTGCAAAAGGTGTAATACATAAATACGTCCTCTTCATTAACTGGTATAATTAGTTTCAAATGACGAGGTATGACTTTTCCTATGTCAAGCAATATGTTTACAAACTCATGGGGTGGTATAGTAATTTGCTGCTTATTCTACCTGTGTTTACTAATTCTAAAGCTTGCCTAAACTCAACAATTCTTAACTTTGCTTCATCTATGGTTTGACCTAAATGACGTGCTAGACTGACAGATTTTAAATGTTTTGTTAATGAACGATGTAGCATAATGTTTTCTTGTTCGAATCCTTGGAGTGAAGTGATTAACATGCTATTTGAATGAGTAAGTTTAGTCATTATCTCTGATATGGCTTTAGTATTTGTTACCATCTTTTCATTCATGTCTTTCATTAAGGTGATTTGGTTTTCTCTAGAACTCAACAGTGATCCGCTAATCTTTTTTATCTCTTCAACTTTACTATTAACTTGTTCCATATCTTCGCTAGTGGGCACACCAAACAACCATTTCAATGCATATCCTCCTGCATCAACTAGTCCTCGCTTGGAGCGTTCTGTAGGTAGAAGTCTAAATAAGTCACTTACATCGGATTCATACTGGTCTATCCCGGTCTTAATTCTACTATATTCGAAAGCAAAGTCCTCATCCCACACATTTACACTAGTGTTCGTATAATAAACTAAGTCTGTGCACAATGTCTTAAGTGACTCAAGTTCGTCTCTTATTTCTATCATATTAAAATCTAATACAATCTTCCATTCATCCTCGGAAATAATTGTGTCATGAAGTTTCTTGAAAACGATTCCCTGTGTCATTTCATTCTCTGCCATTCCTGTCTCGACAAAGAGTACAAGTATTCCTGAAATCATCATTTAGATCCTAATAATTGTTTACTTCATGAATATCCTGACTTATTCGAATTTATTTTATTACGTACAGCTTGATCTTATGTTTCTTATCTTAACCTGCGTAGATATAACTTCTTTCCTTATAGTGTACTCAATCACACATTTGAATTGTTTGGATCCTTTAATTTGGCTTTTATTCACACACCTTGCATACCCATTCATCAACATTCGTTTCACAGTCATACAACATTCATACTCACGCATACAACCCATTCAATTCGGAGTAACTATTGCATTCTACTTTGTACGTGGTACTCTAAAACATCTTTTACTTACACATCAGACAAGAAGCATAACATACTAACGAGGAATATTTTAGTGTATCATATAACATCCTCAAATAACAAACAATACATAATTATTCAATACATTGCGTTTACTTTTAACTACTAAATAAACGATGCAATACACGTTCACTGTCATAACAATATGTATATACATTCCTATTATTTAATAAACTTCATAGTCTTTGAATCTACACGGTTTTCTTCTATCTCTTATGGATCTAAAAGGGCCTGGTCGCTCTTCTGCGGTTCCTGGGCTTGGTTCTCTCCTGTCTTGTTCTTCATTTTGTCCGGCTACTCTATTGAATGCCTCTTCATGGTCTTCGGTCTCTTCAATGATTTCTTCCTGTTCTTCTTCTTCTGCTACCTGAGCAGCTTTTGGATCATTTTGGCTACTTCCTTGTTCTTGCAACTTAAACTCGGTGACAGGTTTTACTCGATTCACATGTACAGTTACATTCTTCCTTTTAATTCGGAGTACGACATTCAAATCTGATATAACCTTGACAATTGTGTATGGACCTTTCCATGGTCTAGACAACTTCTTCACTCTTCCTTTTTTCACTTGGGGCACGTGAAGGTATACTCGTTGGCCCTCTTCAAATTTATTTAGCTTAGAATTCTTGTCGTATTGTCTCTTTTGCTGGGTTCTTGCATGGTCTTGGCATTGTTGAGACAAATTCCTTACGGCATTCAACTTCATCTTAAGATCTTCGACATAATCAGGGTAACCATCATCTTCTTCTGTGATCAATAGATCATCTTCTAAGGGAGTCTTCATCTCTCTTCCAAAGACTAGCTCAAAAGGAGAAAATCCTGTTGAATCATGCACTTGAGAGTTATAAGCCATATTTACCATTGGTAGGAGCTCGTCCCAGTCTGTTTGATTTCGGTTGACATAATGACTTAGCATCTTGGGTATGGATCTATGAACTCTTTCTGTTCTACCATTGCTCATGGGATGATATGCGGTGGTTTGAAGTTTCTTTATTCTTAGTAGAGCACACATGCTTTTCATTATTTCGGATGTGAAATTTGAGCCTTGATCAGTAATTAATTCGCAGGGTACTCCCATCTTCGTAATGACTCTCTGCACAAGTGCTCGGGCTATTGTTTCTGCAGTTTGGTCTGGCAATGCAATAAACTCTCCGTACCTTGTAAAATGATCTATAACTGTCAGTATGTATTTGTTTTTGGAGCTTGTTAGGGGTAATGGGCCAACAATGTCACACGAAATCCGGTATCCAAATTCTGTACTTTCTTGAAATTTACCTAAAGGTGCTTTAGTTTTTCCGTAATCCATTCTTTTATTGCATGGATCACATGCTCTGATAAAGGAGACAACATCTAATTTCATTTTCGGCCAATAAAACTTTTCTTGGATTCTTAACATCGTCTTCTTGATACCTCCATGACCTGCTGTCGGGATATCATGGTGTAAACGAATAACCTTCTCTCTTAACCGTCTTGGAACGACTATCAGTTGTCTGTCCTGCCTCTTTATATAGATGACTCCTTGTGGACTTGTTTTGAACTGAGGGTATTTTTTCAATCTCTGGCACTCTTCATCCTTACATTGATTTTCTTTAATGCTGTCCACATCCAATATAGGTAGACTTTCCACAGTATTCTTGCACACAATTCTGCTCAGACAATCAGCGTTTTGATTTTTTATCCCTGGTTTATGGAATACCTTGTAGTCATATTCAGCCAATTTCAGTGCCCATCTAGTGAGTCTACTCGAAGGATCTTTTAGCGACAGCAGCCATCTGATTGCGCTGTGATCAGTATACAAGGAGAATGATCGTCCGTACAGGTAGCATCGGAAATACTTTACTGCCCATACAACTGCTAAAAGTTCTTTTTCTGTTACTGTATAATTCTGCTCAGCAGAGTTTAACTGTCTTGACGCATAGGCGATAGGGTGTTCTATTCCATTAATCACTTGTCCTAATACTGCGCCAAGTGCAACATTACTTGCATCAGTGCTTAAGACGAATTCCTTGGAGAAATTTGGATACACTAATAAAGGTTCAGTTACAAGGATGGTCTTCAATTTTTCAAATGATGTTTCCGCTTCTTCGTTCCACTCAAACTTTTGGTCTTTTTTGGTTAATTTTGTCAGAGGTTTAGCGATGTCGGCAAATTTCGGTACATGCCTCCTATAGTAACTACATAGTCCTATAAATCCACGAAGTTCCTTTTCATTCTTGGGTCTTGGAAAATTTTTGACAGCTTCAATCTTATTCTGACATGGTTTGATTCCATCTCTCGATACAACATGGCCTAGGAAGTTAATTTCAGACTTTGCTATTTGGCATTTCTTCAACTGGATACTCAAATTTACCTCTTGAAATCTCTCTAGAACTTCACTAAGATCTTTAGCGTGCTGATCAATACTCGAACTGAAGATTAGGATATCATCCATGTAGGGCAAACATGCTTTTCCTTTCAGACCTGTGAGAGTAGTATCAACCAATCGTTGAAATACAGAAGGAGAATTGATCAATCCCATTGGCATGCGTGTATATTCATAATGACCATCAGGAGTACTGAAGGCCGTCTTCTCTTGACTTTCAGGGTGCATTTTTACCTGATAGAAACCTGAATTCAGATCCAGTGCCGAGAAGTACTGACTGCCTCCTAACATGTCTAAAGTTTCATGTATATCTGGAAGGGGATATATTTCCGGAACTGTAATTTTATTGAGTTCCCGATAGTCTACACATAGACGATAACTGATGGTACCATCAGAGCCTGCTTTCTTGGGGACAATGATTACCGGTGCTGACCATGGGGAAGTACTGGGTACAATTACACCTTTATCTAATTGTTCTTGTATCAAATTTTGTAGAGTACCTCTCTGTGATTGTGGCACTCTGTAAGGTTTCTTATTGATCGGAGGATGTTGGCTCGTGTTGATTTTGTGAGTAACTAAAGAAGTACACCCCAAATTCTCTATTCCTCCTAAGCTAAATAGACGCTTGTAGCGTTGGAGAACATTTTTTAATTTATTTTGGTCTTCAGTTGGGAGGTGCTTTAATTTTTCTTCAAGTTTTCCATTGAATTCCTCTGTCCTATTTTGTGTTAGATTTACTCGTTTCCATGCTCCTTTATTTGCTTCACTGTGTGGCTCTTCTATTTTGCAGAGCAGCGTATTCTTGTATATCACTAAATTTTCAGAGGTGATATTTATGATTTTGGTCCAACACATTCCTTTATTCACTTTTGAAAGGCTTCTAGCGACATTGATGCCATGAACTTTTACTAACGCTGGTTCTGTAATTACTGTTTTTCCTTCCATTTGTTCCATTTGATCCTTTTTGTTTTTGCTTAATTTTACTTGAATAAGCATTTCTGAACGGGCAGGCACGTTGATGTTTGTGCGACTATACGCTAAAATGTCAGGTATTTCTTCCTTCAGGATTTGTTTTGGTGGATTAAGGTTTGTTGAACTTGTTTCGTGGGAACATTGAACAATGCCAATGCCACTTCTCCTGCTTCGAGTTACAGGGGATTCTCTTTCATGGAAACTGCATGCTATCTTGTTTCCAATACTCAGAGACTTATTCTCAAGGTCAATCACAGCCTTTTTTCGTTTCAAAACATCGTATCCTAGGATAGCAATATAATCTTCAGGGAGATCTGTTGCTACGAAGTCACATTTTAAATCAAGTAACTCCAGTTGCAAGGTCTCTGTTACAGTGCCGTAAACGTTCATAACAGCACCAGTGATACCTCGTATTTGGATTTCAGTTGGAGTTAGCTTGTTCTGAGCCATTGTCCTATCGATCAGTGATACTTGTGCTCCTGTATCGATTACAATGAGACCGTTCACTCCTCCTATGCACCCTTGTACAATTAATTCACTCACATTTTCTTGTGTCAAGGTGGCAACAGCTTTGAAATTCAACTTCGCCTGTCTGAGTCCCGTGTGGTTCAGATTTAATGATTTCTGAGGTTCCCAGCGGCGTGCCTGGGTCCCTCGTTGTGGTTTAACGTGTTCGAAGCTGATCCACGTCCTCCATGCTGATACCCTCTGCTCCTGAAGGTTCCTCCTCTAGCCGCGCCTCTTCCTAATGCTGTATTTCTCATACCCCAACAATTGCTTGCTGTGTGTCCAGGTTTTCGGCAATTTTCACAATAATAGGTAGTTGTTTCACTTTTACTTCTACAATCCCTCTCTTTGTGACCTTTCTTCTTACATGTATAACATACAATATCTACTCGCCTGGATTGGCATTCTCTGGCTTTATGGCCTGGTTTCCCACAAGTGTAACACGTAGTATCGGTGATCGTTCCAAAAAACTCGCCTTGTCTTCTCCTCAAATTCGGATGGTCTTTTCTCTAAGTTGTTTAGAGCTATCGCCGTGGTTACAGCTTCTCTGAATGTTTTTAGGGAACTTGATCCTGGTCTGCCGTCCTATTTCACCATTTAATCCTCTTACAAAGGCATCCATGGCTCTTCTATCGGCCTCTTCTCTCAGAATTTGGTTTGCTTCAGCGTTGTTTGTAACTCTTAGAGTTTTATCACTGACCCTTTTTACTCGGTCAGAGAACTGCTCAATAGTTTCTCCTCTGTTTTGTCGTATGCTAGCCAATTGCTCGAAGTAGTAATGATCTGGTAGGCTATCGCCGAATCTTTCCATAAAAGCAGCTTTTATTTCTTCTAAAGTTGTTGAGTTTTTACATTTTTCGTCTGACTTTGCAAACTGTAGAGCACTGCCTGTTAGTTTAAGTTTTAAAACTTGAAGTTTTTGAGCTTCACTCCAATTGCTGAGCTCTCCAATTCCTTCGATGTTGTCAAAGAAGGGGGCGACTAGATCTGCTTTCTCTCCATCGTAATGGGCTATACTTGAGACAAGCTCAAATGACGGCTTGCTGTCTGCAAGGGTCATGTCCATCGGGGACGGAGATGTTTCAGTTTTGTTCACCGCGGAGGTAGAAGCGTTGGCTAACGTTTCATCTAGTGTTACTTGAAGCGACCTCACTTTATTCGATATGGCATCAAAGGCGTCTTGGACCTCAACGGTCTTCCCTTCTAGGTGTACAGTGCCCATCGTTAATAATTTAAAAAAATTTGGTTTTTCCTCTTTGGAATACAGTAGCTATACAATTCTCTAGGTTATCAGTGATATTCAATAGTTAAACTTAAACGCTCTAAATGAAATCCCTAAAAGACATTGACAGCAACAATGTGAATAACTAGTTTCCCTATTTTTCAGTAAAATAACTTTTCCCCTTTTTTTTTTTTCAATTTTCGATAATGGATCAATCAAACAATAAAGTTTTTCGATTTCCAAATGATACCAATCACTAATCGGTAGTATTGAGTTATCAATGGATCAATAGTCTAACAATGCCTCGATATACAAGTATATCAATACTGTAATGTGACTCAATACAGCTGCAATAATATTAAATAATCGTATTTGTTATATGATATACTATGTGCTATTACTTATATACTCTAATAGTTAATCACATTAACTGATATCACTTTGTTTTTCAGTATAATTCGAAATTTACCCTTTTTATAAGTCAGCAACAAGTTACTTCCAACAATTATTGCTATTATACTCTTTTACACTTATATTAAAATTTCTACGGGTTTCTTTTTGTATACAGATATTAATGAATTATCAATCAAATTGAACAGTAAGCTAATATAGAATCATTGGCATATCCCTATTTCCAAGCAAATGATTTTAATCAACACGTTATTCTGCTTATATTTACGCTGAAAACATGATGGACTGAATGCCCTGGAGGTGACGACCTGACATGGAGGCTTTGGCAAAATAAAATACTAGGATGTTATCCTTTTAATTTCTCTTATTTGAATAATTCTGAATCTGTTTGTCAATAAAGAAGTTTAATGCTTAAAGCCTGGCCTCAATGCTGCATTCACCATTTATTTCCAAAGCATTTTGAAACCATATTATTTAACCAACTATTTACTAATAATACGTAGTCTAATCTTAGGTTTCGCCAATGATTTAATTTAATTTAATTTAACAAAGTTCCCACTGCTCACCAAATAGTGACAGGGCTGCCATCTCGAAGGCTGTGGATGATCGTGACTGCGTTGACGGAGATGACAACATCTGCGTAGACAGTGGTCGGCAGTTGGTAGTTCCGGTCTGGATCACTGGATGTCCGGTGACGTATGCCCTCCTTGTTCCTTTCTATGTTCTATGATGACGTATGATGATGGCGTCCAACTTCCGCTTCATAGTGTAATGGCGTTGCACATGGTGTAATAAGCACACAGAACTAATCCAAGTCCATCTTCGTTCATATAAGTTGAATTTACTCGAAATTTAGAAATATAACATTGCAATTAATTTGTAAATGAATTTAGAATAGTAGTTATTTGGATAATGGAGTGTAAACTGAAATGTTCTAATAATTTTCTCAACCACGTGGTACACTTCTTTATTTCTTTTAGAGTTCTTTTAAAGTTTTGAAATCATTTTGAAATAATTTGCTGGTTTAATTATCGTATCCCACCGCTGGTCACCACTGTAAGCCCTCCGATATTAGCCAGAGAGGCTCATGGTTAATAAAAGGGATAGCGTTTTGCTGCCACCACCCTAGCTCGTAGGGAAATTTAGAATAGTGGTTGAGAAGGGTCTTGAAATAATTACTCACGTTTCTCCTTTGTTTGAGTCCAATCTATATTCAAAATGCACTAAAACACTCGTAGGCGCACCCAAACTACTATATGTGTACCGGTGTGTTCGCATCTCACTCCACCAAAATAGACTTACTTCACACACTCTACATTGCCAATCCCTCCGCCTACCTCCGAGCCCTCAACTCGACTGCCGACCCGTGCTGACGAGTGCTGACCCTTGCATTTCCTCAGCACGGCCAGTCACCTCACATCACGCGGTTAAAGGGACTTGGGTTAGTCCAGTTAATTTACACACTGTGTAATTACTAAAATACCATCTAAAAATTACTATATTAAAATAGTAGTGTGCGTGCGCGCTACACATGAATGAGTCCACACCATACATTTACACTAAATCTGTGTTGAAAGTTGCGCACGATTGTACTATGTGGATTTCCCTCTGCCCAAGTGTGTTCATTGTGAAGGTTGTTGACGCCATCTCGGGTAAATTGAGCTTCATCAGTGAATAAAATGGTTCTATGATGTTGACGGTTTCTAATTAACCAGTTGCAAAATTCCAATCGAAGAGGAGGATCTGTTGGTTGAATACTTTGAACTTGTTGTTTATGGTAAGGGGAACATGCTATTTTTGCGCAAAGTTCTCCATACTTCAGACTGAGACACTGCGAATCGCCTAGAAAGACGCCGTGTACTGACACCAGGACTGCGTTCAGTAGCCATGATTATAGCCTCTTCCATATCTACATTATTCTGGGCAGGGGCGATCCCGATAATTATTAATACTAGGAAGTTTACCTGTTACTCTTAGGGTACGAAATGATCCACTGATCGTTTTTTGGGTTTGGAACTCTGCGATTAGGAAATCGTCTTCGGTATTCTGCAGTAGCAGCGGTTGCATTTCCGTCACAAACGCCTAAGACAAATACCATGTCGGCATATTCTTCCGTTGTAAATAACAAAGACATTGCAATTGTGATAGTAAGTTACTTTAAAATACACTTCACTAACAAACGAGTAGTAAATTAATTGTATTAAATTGCACTCATTAAACTAGTACAGAATTGGTAACAAATAATTTGGATTCCTCAATAAATTGCAGTGTATTGTTGAACAGCTGATTTGTGATACCAACTTATAAAAACATAATTTACCTTCTGTAAAGCTAACGTGACAAAGATATGTAGGTACATGATGTAACCATTTGGATAGTCCTAAAAAGTAATAGTATTATTGTTTTTTAGTTGAGCATTAATCTATTAAAATCGTATTTACAATTGTATGCTAATCAATTATTTGTGTACCTTATATCATTACATTACGGTGTTTATTTACTAAATACGTATTTCTTGCTTGGTAGAATGTTTGTTGTAAAATTAAATTCCAGAAACTAATACTTCGCTGTTAATAGCCGTGTGGCACATAATTTTATTCAGAATTAAATTTTCTGCAAGTTTCTTTGTAAAAATGTGGGTCTTCAATGCCTATTTAACAAAATAATTGTCCGTTAAACCTTAAAAAAGTGTTTTCAAAATTATTTTATTTCTGTTTTTTTGTTGTATAACAAAAAAACTAAATGAGATACAGCTATGAGATGAACTTTATTCAATTTCTCATCTAAAAATCCGTTAGAAAAAGTTGCATTCGCCTATAAATATCTCTTCATAAACACGCGGCAAATCATCATTTGACCTCCTGCATACAATTTTTTGTGAAATCTTCAATTGGCCATAACCCAGTAAGGAAGCATTTCCGGACCCATGTTTATATGAACTTTTTTCTTTATTTTTTATAGTACAATCAGTTCAGAAAGTGCCGGTAACACTAACCGAATCACCCTGTATATATATATGTAGATATTTCGATCTTATTATATTGTGTAATTACTTTTTTAGGATATAACTTTAAGTTAAAGTTTGCAAGTCAAAAATATAACTACACACAATTACATCTAGGAACATTCGTTATATTTTTGTAATCACTTGTGTGGATTAACATTTTAAAATAATTGTTCATTCATAACTTGTAACTTATCCTATACATTTGGCTCTTAATTTATTATTATTTTAAATAATTAGAAACTAAATTCTTTCGTTATCATAACTGGGCATAGTTTTACTCTCTGCCTATTTAATTTTTTAACTGAAAACTTATGGTAAAAAACGTTGACTGAGATATTATTTTTAACAATGTTCAACAAAAGCTTAACTAAGATTACATTAGTTGCGGTTGTAAGTCACAGTTATTTGATCAAGACTATGGGTAAATACTATAATTCTCCATATAAAGTTAAATTGAGACTTTTTTTGCTTAATATTTAAAAATGTAAAAGATTTTCTTTTTTGTATTTATTTTATTGTTCCTGATAAGAACTTTTTTTAATATGCATAGTAAGTTTAAAGCACAAATCTTAACAAATGTTACAAGTTTTATTTAGGTAAATTTTTCTTTGAAATTTGACTAAAAATGCACTTCTGAATACTAAACTTTCTAAACTTTACTGGGAAGTAAACTCTGTTAACCCTCCCGGATATTCAATTCCCAGTCCCAAATGTTTAGTCCTGGCCACTGATTCCAAGTTGGGCTTTTATTGTTTATTTGTTTGAGAACATGCTCAATCGTAATTCGAACCTGGATATCCTGGGTGGAAAGCTAACCAACCAGCTAACGGGCACTAAATAATTTAACAATATAAATTTGATCTATAGAGAAAATGTTTCGACTTACAAATTCCATTATTCTACTTAAATCCTAAAATGTCATTTCTTAGCAAGGCTATACTCGTATTTTGTTTTACATTTAGTTTATGTATTGCTTGAAATAGTCACATGTATTTCTATGTAATATAATTAACAACATAATTGTGTTTTATACAATAAGAGTGGGAAGTAAATTGTCTTGCCCTAGGATTTTATGACAGTGACGCATAAGCAGTGCCGAAATCTGTGTCCATAATAAGGGTATAATAAGTTATAATTATCTCTGCGAGATGCACAGATATGGTATTTATCAGAATGAACCGTATATCCCTGAAGCGTGGCCAAAAATGAGGGAGTAGGGGATTACATGACTTGTAATCTCAATTTAAGGACTTCCAAAATATTGTCAATCCATGAAACTGGGCCGAAACCACATAACAATCGTTAAGTTGAATTAAATACATAACATAACAGTTACTCTTCTTGGAAAGTAATTTGACGGTTAAAATCTGATGTATTTATATAAATTTCTGGCGGTCCAGAACTTGGTATATAGTAACTGTATCCAAACTGTTGTATTTGGTTTGTCCATGGCGAACACATGACACGAATAAAATGGCTTGTATTTTATTAAATAATATATTTTTATTCATATAAATAAAAGTAAATCACATGATTTTATGTTAAAATTATAATAAAGGAGCGTTCATCTATTTAACTACTAAGTGGTAGTAAGAAATAATAAACAAGATATACATGCATTTTTTTCTGAAACAACGTTTTCATTTTTTTAAACGTTATCTATGTCATTGTTGTATGTTATACTTCGTTTCGAGCTTATGAATATATCGCTTCTTCAGGTGTCAAACAGCATTAAGGCAAAAATTAAGCATGCACAAAAAGTAACAATTGTATAAGTGGCGATGATAATATACAGCTTGTTCTGTTGTCAAGTATGACTAGATCACGTGGGGGTTTTATAAATTATGAATATAATTAGACACCACACTCGATAGGGTAGCATTTGAGACCTTTAGTCCACACCATCCGTCTTTTTTTTTAATACCATAAAAATAGTATGTATCACTTGGTAGAGATTCGCGTTAGAAGATATTTTTACTCGAAACTACCCCATTTTTGGAGAGGGGTCATCATTTTTCATAAGTAAGAAAACTCCTTGGTCGGTCATATGTATATTCCCCGAAGTATTTTTTTTTTTTAATTTCCATTTATTAAAAAATAGTAGTAGGGTGGGACTTTTAATACATCATAGGTAGTATAAATATTGCAAAATATTCTATTCCTTATCCTGATTCCGCGAGGCTGATTTTTCTAATTATTACTTTAACTACAAAAATCAAACCATTCGGCGCATTCATATACTTTAGTCTAATTAATTATGGAATGTTACCTCCTAACATACAGGTATTTTAACTGGTGACAACACCTCATCGGTTGTTTACTCATTTGACGGGATTAAGAATATCTAATTAGTTGCTAAGTTAATCCAAAATTAGGTCAGGCTCATAGCAATGAGTTTTAGCTAACAAATACACCACAATTCAAAATAAAAACACCTTAAGCCTGAATTTGTAAACTCACAATTCTTTCATGTCGTGAAGAACTTACATTGAGTAATTGCAATGTTTTAATAGCGAAAAAATGAAGCACATAACTCGATCAATTATGTTAGATTATGAAAGTTAACACTTAGGTCCAATGTTATTAGAAAGAAAAATAGCG